>NC_084624.1:29500202-29532702 GCF_033978795.1 Nerophis ophidion | reverse complement strand
AGTGTGTCTCCCATAACAATGTGACCTCGGACTACGTTAAGGTAACGTGTGGAGTTCCCCAGGGTTCGGTCCTTGGCCCTGCACTCTTCAGCATCTACATGCTGCCGCTAGGTGACATCATACGCAAATACGGTATTAGCTTTCACTGCTATGCTGATGACACCCAACTCTACATGCCCCTAAAGCTGACCAACACGCCAGATTGTAGTCAGCTGGAGGACCTATATATATATATATATATATATATATATATATATTATCTGTCTCATTGCAGATTAGACAAACTGCTTCTTCCTTACACAGAACAAAAAAAAAACTCATGTCCACTGATGTTTAAAAACTCTACACTCGGACTCTATTTTACGTTTCCCTGAAAGAGTGTGCACGTGATGATGTCCCGTTATCGATGGGAAAATGCATATTGAGACAATATGATTTGCCTGAGTGGTGAGGAGACCGTGAGAGTAACAAGTGGTAGGAAATGGATTGATGGATGGGCTAGAAAGGACAGATTAAAAAAATAAATAAATAAAAATAAAAACTTACTCGGGACTTCCCACTGGCCACATTTTGGAAGCTGGTGGGCTGTATCTGGCGCTCTGACTGTAGTTTGGGGACCTCTTTTTTATGTTTCGACCAATCAGATCAGACCAAAACATCTGGTCTTACTCGCTAGCAATAGTTTTTAGCTAGAGATGCGCATATTTTGGTTTTCCAACCATGGGAATGAAGAAAGTGAGTTTGAAGGACAGTGCTGAGAAGAAGCGAATTATATATGCTGCTAGTCTGCACTATGAGGATGTTCAGGGTTTCCTGCAACGTCTTGCGGAGGCCTTAACAACAAAGAGCCACCACCTAAACTAACGTCTTAACAGGATCTCCAGCCACATGTGCGCATTTAAAAAACTTTCTCTGTCCCCAAGCAAACGCATACACTGAGTGTCATACGCATGCCGAAATACTGGGGCCGCTGTATGCTAAGGCTTAAGACCATTTTAGCCAATCAGAAACATCCCAAACGTCATTTCCCACGAGTTTTTTGTTGAAAACGTCGCAGAATGATGACGCGTATGCATGACGTCACAAATTGTCAGGAAATATTAGCGCTGCACCACTCGCGGCTAAAGGTCATCTGCTTTAACCGCAAAATTACACAGTATTTTGGACCTCTGTGTTGCTGAATCTTTTGCAATTTGTTCATTTAATAATGGAGACTATAAAGAACAACGCTGTTGGTAGAAAGCGGTGGATTGCAGCTCTCTGTAGCACCGAGACACAGCCGGTGTTTCTTTGTTTGTTGTGAAGTAGAGCGGTCAAGCGAACATGTTTTCTCTACGTCAACCAGCATATTTTTGGATGGGGAAATTGTGATATATATCTTACCGGAGACATCAGTGGATTATTCGTCATCCTGCAGCAGCTGTCAAAAAAGGCAGCTGTGAGCTTGGCTCCTCGGCTTTTCTCTGAGACACTGCGTGTTCACCGCAGCCATCCGACCTCGATGTATGTCTTTACAATCTTTAAAATCTCACTAAAACACTATTAAAACAATAAGCAGATAAGGGATCTTCCAGAATTATCCTAGTAAATGTGTCTAATTACATCTGAAACGCTCACACTGCCGCCGCCCGGAGCCGTAACTTTTTTTTTTTTTTTTCTAGTCCTTCACTATCAATATCGTAATTCACAAATCTTTCATCCTCGCTCAAATTAACGGGGAAATTGTCACTTTCTCGGTCCGAATTGTTCTTACTGCTGGTGGCTCCCATTAAAAACAATGTGAATATGTGTGGAGCCCTGACACTTGTTACGTCACGCGCACATACTTCCGGTAAAGGCAGGGCTTTTCTATTAGCGACCAAAAGTTGCAAACTTTATCGTCGATGTTCTCTACTAAATCCTTTCAGCAAAAATATGGCAATATCGCGACATGATCAAGTATGACACATAGAATGGACCTGCTATTCCTGTTTAAATAAGAAAATCTCATTTCAGTAGGCCTTTAAGCATCGTTTTGTACTTGAAAGTTAACAAAAACTCAACAAAGTGTTGACTGGGAAACTTTTCAGTCCAAGTATGGTGACATTCTTACCCTATTTTGGAGCGGTACGGACTTGGAGGGACATCTGAGGAATTTCCTTATCAGAAAGAGAATGTCACAAAAACAACTATCGACACTAAACTGATAGCGATTTGAGGAAAGTACAGACAAGCAGTGAACGCAGGTGGAAGAAGTGGTTACGGTAGAGTTGTTTTGTTGTACTTCCAACTATGCCAGCAGATCTGGGGCGGTTCTCAATCAACCACATCCATTCAATTTGGGCTAGAAACATCAGATATTGACACAAGCTCTCACAGGAGTTCGGATTCTCCATTCACCCTTGACAGCCTGGTCAGACAAAGATATGCTGAAATATGTACAAGAGCAGCAAGTCTCCTATAGGAGCGATCCACAATCTTCTGTGATGAAAGAGAGAAGAGCTCTACTTCAGGTAAGTGGGCGCTAACTTCATTGCTAGGAAGTAATATTGTTAAAAGGCAGATACATGTTGTATATCTGGGGCATCGAAACATTTTATATGAACTGCACTGCAATTACAAATGCCCTCAGATGACCATTTTCAACAATGTGGAATCATGTTTTGCCCATTTTTTTTTTTTAAATATTATCATTGTTTGACAACAGTGTGACAAAAATACTTGCTTTGGAATCAGAAGTCAAGATGGCAAGCGTATATTAAAGTTCAGCTGTTTCAGATGCATTTAAATAGGGTTGTATTAAAAATTATTTGATTAGTTTCTTGTAATAAATAATATTGAGTTAAGTAACATTGCAGTTGCATTAAATATTTTTTTTCCTGTCAAAATTAAAATACCTCAAAGTGCTTTATTGACAAATAGTTTCCCGACGATGTTGAGGTCTGTTTGACATGTAATAAATAACACTATCTTACACCTGTGCTAAAGTGGGTTAATCCCAAATAATGTATTCATGATTATTGAAATAAATTTTGTAAAAATCCTTATAAAAATGTTTTTTTTTTCATTAGGCAAACCTCAACAGCCACAAGCACGACAGACTAAAACAAAACTTCCAATGGAGACAAAGTTGCTGAATGCAGTAGAAGGAGACATCCAGATAAAGAAGAGACTTCTGGACATGGAGACATCAGAGAAGCGATCGTCTGACAATTTAGACAAACTAACATCAAATTACTAACTCAAAATATTGACTTACCAAGTCCTAATAATGACATACTTAGTATCTCAGGTAACTAGGACTGTTTTCTGTTTTGTTTATACTCCACGGAAAAAATATCGAGATAACGCCATTCTGCAAATGGAGCGGAAAACACAACCAAAAATTGTAGGCTTCTTAATTTCTCTAATATTTTTATTCATTTTAAGATATTTTTATTTGGTTATTTTTAATAAACAATGTGTTCAATGTAATCAATCCGTAGTCTATTGCCCCCCCTGGCTGTGGTGACAGCGAGGCTGGTGGAGACGTGATGGTGACAGGCCGTGTTACAAAGTTCCTTCCACCCACCCACACACCCCCTTCCTCGTCCTGCCGCCTATCCCGGGCGATGTCCCCTCCTTAACTTACAAATTTTCTGGGGGAAACACTGACGTGACAATAAAATCCAAAGACATGTTACATGTTAAAATGTTAGTATTTCAGAAAGGATGTGCAAGCACCAATTAAAGGGAAACATTATCGCCAGACCTATGTAAGCGTCAATATATACTTTGATGTTGCAGAAAAAAGACCATGTGTTTTTTTAACCGATTTCCAAACTCTAAAAGGGTGAATTTGGCGATCTAAACGCCTTTCAATTCAGCCTGTCGAGTGATGACCTTTCACCCGTGACGTCACAACATGAAGCAATCCGCCATTTTCTCAATCTTATTCTTACTCACCAAGTCAAATCAGTTCTCTTATGTTTCCGATATCCACACAGAAATGTGTGGATATCCTGGGACACTGAAAGCAGATGCATTTCCAACGATAAAGTCAACCAAATCTGCAATATTGGAAAATAGACCACCACTGAATCTGCCCGAGTGCGAGTTATTCAGGGACGACAGCAGTCTCTTCCCGCAGACGGGCGAAGTAAACCCCCTGGTTATGATTTATGCCACTTCTTTTTCTGTCTCTTTTTGTCCACCAAACTTAAAACGTTGTGCATGAATGCGCAAAGGTGAGTTTTGTTGATGCTATTGACTTATGTGGAGTGTGCAAATCAGACATATTTGGTCACGGCATTGGCCATAGTTTGTGAATGTGAGTGTGAATGTTGTCTGTCTATCTGTGTTGGCCCTGCAATGAGGTGGCGATTTTTCCAGGGTGTACCCCGCCTTCCGCCCGATTGTAGCTGAGATAGGCGCCAGCGCCCCCCGCGACCCCAAAAGGGAATAAGCGGTAGGAAATGGATGGATGGATGGATGACTGCAAGCTAATCAATGCTAACATGCTATTTAGGCTAGCTGTATGTACATATTGCATCATTATGCCTCATTTGTAGCTATATTTGCATTTAGCCTTTCCCTCCACCCACATTTAATGCCAAACAAACACATACCAATCGTTGCTTAAAAGGCAATCGCCGAATTCGTCCTCCCTTCCTCCCGTGCCGCTGTCTGTCATGATATGGCTCAATAACTTCAGTTTCTTCTTCAATTTCATTTTGGCTACCTGCCTCCATACTCCAACCATCCGTTTCAAAACATGCGTAATCTGTTGAATCACTTACGGCGCTGAAATCTGAGTCTGAATCCGAGCTAATATCGCTATACCTTTCTGTGTGATCACGCTGTGACGTAACAGGATAATGGACGGGTGGATATAAAGACGGTTAAAATCAGGCACTTTGAAACCGTTTTTCGGGATACTGCGTAGTGGGTAAAATTTTGAGAAAAACTTTGAAAAATAAAATAAGCCCCTGGGAACTGATTTTTATTGGTTTTAACCCTTAAGAAATTGTGATAATGTTCTCCTTTAAACCAATTGAAATGAATTTCAAAGTTGTTTCCCTATACAAGTTTTTCAAGGTACGAGCTGCGTCACAGAACAATTAAAGTCGTATCCTGAGGTACTTACAGTATGGATCATAATTCCAAATGTATTACAGGGTCATCTTTTTTTCTAAATGTAAAACACTTCCTTGTGGTCTACATAACATGTAAAGGTGGTTATTTGGTCAAAATGTTGCATAGATTATGTTTTACAGATCATCTTCAAACCGCTTTCTGACAGTCTCTGCAGGACGCGCCGTTTTGTGGGCGGTCTTATTTACGTGTCAAAATCCTCTTCCAGACCGAGCACCCTTTGATTGAGTCTCCACCCCATCAGCCATGTTGTAGGTTTTGTGCCCGTCCATATCGAGTCTACCGACAGACATCAGTTAGAAATATACGCTACTTCAAAGTCATGTGTCAGTCGATCACGAGCCTGGCCTTAAAAAAATAGACCTAAAAATGTGCAATCATCAATCTTCACCAAGACGTCACTTTCATCACATGATTGACATTTTCGGCAGCCGAGGGTCTTGTGACATGACACTGGCTGCAGCCAGATCATTATTAAGGAAAAATGACCGATAGGAAGGCGAGAAACACTTTATTTCAACAGACTCTCGCGCCGTACTCTGAAGACGGACTGTACAGTTCCAGTCTTCACAATAAAAGCGCTGCTTCATCCTGCCCATGTTAACACAATAAGAGTCTCGGGAAGCTGGCGTGCACAAGCTAGCAAGCTACAGAGTTTGCCACCAGTGTATTTCTTGTAAAGTGTATGAAAAGGAGTATGTAAGCTGGACAAATAAGATGTTAAAAACCAACCACTTTCTTGTGGTATTGGACAGAAAGTAGGACTTTTTTCTCCTCCATGTGAAAATGTGGATGTTATCATCACTACTGTCAATATCATGCCCTAATACCCATCCATCCATTTTCTACCGCTTATTCCCTTTGGGGTCGCGGGGGGCGCTGGTGCCTATCTCAGCTACAATTGGGCGGAAGGCGGTGTACACCCTGGACAAGTCGCCACCTTATCGCAGGGCCAACACAGATAGACAGACAACATTCACACACTAGGGCCAATTTAGTGTTGCCAATCAACCTATCCCCAGGTGCATGTCTTTGGAGGTGGGAGGAAGCCGGAGTACCCGGAGGAAACCCACGCATTCACGGGGAGAACATGCAAACTCCACACAGAAAGATCCCGAGCCCGGGATTGAACCCAGGACTACTCAGGACCTACGTATTGTGAGGCAGATGCACTAACCCCTCTGCCACCGTGAAGCCCTGCCCTAATACCCTACTGTGCAATACTACCCTTCGAGTGCAATACGTCCGACACTGATTGTTATTTGTTACTTCAATACTCTTGTCTTGTTCTGTATATTGTACAGCATTTTGTATTTCTATAGTGTTTTGTATATTGTACGGGATTGCTTATAATTTTTATTGGATAGTAGTCTGTTTATTTCAATTGTTAGTTTTTTCCTTTATTACCTCTTGTGTTATTTATTTCACCCCATATTTGTTCCCACTACCGCACCTTAAGTTGGAGTCTTTAATCTCGTTATATGCAAATATAATGACAATAAAGTCCATTCTATTCTATTCTATTCCAATCAATGCAAGTCATCAGAATCAGGTAATATACCAACCTGTATGTGTCAAACATGCTTGTATTATCATTAAACCCATTTAACTTGTCCACAAAGACATATCTTTCATAAATAAATACAAATTATATATATGAATGAGGTAGATCCCCTCGACTACCGTAGGTCAATTAAAAAGTAGCTCGCCTGCAGAAAAAGTGTGGGCACAACCGGTCTAATCCAATGACTTCAAGTATGTTATCTCCCTACTGTGTATCATAAAAGTGGATTAAGCACATGTCCTGTTTTTTTCTAAAAACAGGCAATTTGTACACATCATCAAGGTAGTCCTGTTTCCACACTTCCACAACAGCACGGGTAATTGCTCATCAAGTCATAATCTTAAGGCGTGAGTCAGCAACCCGCAGCTCAGGAGCCGCATGCGGCTCTTTAGCGCCGCCCTAGTGGCTCCCTGGACCTCTTTCAGAGATGTGTGAAAATAGAAAAAGATGAAGAAAAACATGTATTTTTTGTTTCAATATATTTAATGTAGTAGAACAAACATGACACAAACCTTAGAAATCCCACAGTTTATCTTATACATGCTTCACCGATGAGAGTATTTGGCAAGCACCGTTTTGTCCTACAAATTTCAGCGATCCTTGAATCTTGTACCTTACATGTACAACGTTCTCCGACACTGCCACAGAAAGACGTGTTTTATGCCACTCCATCTTTGTCTCATTTTGTACACCAAACGTTTTATGCTGAGCGTGAATTCATAAAGGTGAGCTTTGTTGATACGCTGGAGCATATTTGGTCAGTGCATGATTGTGAGCTAATCGATGCTAACAGGCTATTTCGGCTATCTGTGTGTTCACTTTGCATCATTATACCTTGTTTGTAGCTATATTTGAGCTCATTTAATTTTTACTTATGTCCTCTGTGTATTTAATTTATATTTGCATGTCTCATTACACATTATCTGTATGTAATATTGGCTGCATTTCTCATAAATGTGTGCCCTGTTGTTCCAGACCACAGCAAACGTAACTCTGCTTGCAAAAATGGTAAAAAATCCATTAGAAGAAGACAATCTGCAGTTTCCTTAAACTTGGACACACACACCTATACCTTTGGCCATTCTGCGCAAGTAATTTCCAGATATTATCTCATCCCGTGAGAAGCCTCCATTCTACTAATGTTTTCCAAAGTTGCAAAAATGTGTGGAATAAAAATTAAAATACAACATTTCTGTCAAGGAAGATTTGCCTCAGACTTTGATAGTAAAAAAAAGAACCAATGATTGTCAACACACACATTAGGTGTGGTGAGATTGTCTTCTGCATTTGGGAGGTGAGGGGAGCAGTGAGCATTAGCTGTGGCCGTGCCCAGGAGTAATTTTTGGTCATTTAACCCCCAGTTCCAACCCTTGATGCTGAGTGCTAAGCAGGGAGGTAATGGCCCCCATTTTTATAGTCTTTGGTAGTAGGCTATATAGACACTTACATCATGTGTTGCCTTTATTCTACCACTTACAGTGGAGCAAAAAAGTATTTAGTCAGCCACTGATTGTGCAAGTTCTCCCACTTAAAATGATGACAGAGGTCTGTAATTTTCATCATAGGTACACTTCAACTGTGAGAGACAGAATGTGAAAAAAAAATCCAGGAATTCACATTGTAGGAATTTTAAAGAATTTATTGGTAAATTATGGTGGAAAATAAGTATTTGGTCAACCATTCAAAGCTCTCACTGATGGAAGGAGGTTTTGGCTCAAAATCTCACGATACATGGCCCCATTCATTCTTTCCTAAACACGGATCAATCATCCTGTCCCTTTAGCAGAAAAACAGCCCCAAAGCATGATGTTTCCACCCCCATGCTTCACAGTAGTTCTGGTGTTCTTGGGATGCAACTCAGTATTCTTCTTCCTCCAAACAAGACGAGTTGAGTTTATACCAAAAAGTTCTATTTTGGTTTCATCTGACCACATGACATTCTCCCAATCCTCTGCTGTATCATCCATGTATCCATTTTGGTAGAAACTCAACTTGTCGTGTTTGGAGGAAGAAGAATACTGAGTTGCATCCCAAGAACACCACACCTACTGTGAAGCATGGGGGTGGAAACATCATGCTTTGGGGCTGTTTTTCTGCTAAGGGGACAGGACGATTGATCCGTGTTAAGGAAAGAATGAATGGGGCCATGTATCGTGAGATTTTGAGCCAAAACCTCCTTCCATCAGTGAGAGCTTTGAATGGTTGACCAAATACTTATTTTCCACCATAATTTACAAATCAATTTTTTAAAATTCCTACAATGTGAATTCCTGGATATTTTTTCACATTCTGTCTCTCACAGTTGAAGTGTACCTATGATGAAAATTACAGACCTCTGTCATCATTTTAAGTGGGAAAACTTGCACAATCGGTGGCTGACTAAATACTTTTTTGCCCCACTGTACATCATGTGTTTCCTTTATTCTATCACTTATATAAGACTTTTTGTTTGCGGCTTTAGCCAGATTTTTTTTTTGTATTTTTGGTCCAATGCGGTTCTTTTCAGATTTTGGGTTGTCGACCCCTGTCTTAAGGCAACAATTGTTCACATTGTTGCACTTTTCTTTATAAATAAAATCCTTGAATGAGTCGCTCAAATGCTGCTCTATTTTGCATTTACTCCCCATAACTACACACCCAGGTCATAAGTTAAGGCAGTTTTTCAACCACTGTGCCGCGACACACCAGTGTGCCGTGAGATACAATCTGGTGTGCCATGGGAGATTATGTAATTTCACCTATTTGGAGTAAAAAATATTTTTTGCAAACCTGTAATTATAGTCTGCAAATGATGTGTTGTTGTTGAGTGGTTGGTCGTTGCTGTCTCGAGCTCGGCAGAGTAACTGTGTAATACTCTTTCATATCAGTAGGTGGCAGCAGGTGGCTAATGGCTTTGTAGATGTCAGAAACATCGGGAGGCAGTGTGCAGGTAAAAAGGTATTTAATGCTTAAACCAAAAATAAACAAAAGGTAAGTGCCCCTATGCAAAGGCATTGGAGCTTAAGGAAGGCTATGCAGAACGAAACTAAAACTGAACTGGCTACTAAGTAAACAAAAACAGAAAGATGGCGTCCACAATGTACATCCGAACATGACATGACAATCGACAATATCTCCACGAAGAAGGATTAAAAACGAAGTAAATGCGGGAAATATTGCTCAAGGAAAAACATGAAACTGCTACAGGAAAATACCAAACAAGAGTGCAAGACGAGAAGTAAAACCGTACACACAGGAAAACAGCAAAAAAGTCCAAATAAGTCAGGGTGTGATGTGACAGGTGGTGACAGTACACCTACTTTGAGACAAGAGCTATATTGATGCATGCTTGGTTATGCTTTAAAGTCATATCCAACAATGGCGACAACAACTTTTTACCATCAACCGAGTTTCGTTTAATGATTTCTGCTGGTGGTGTGCCTCCGCATTTTTTCATCACAAAAAATGTGCCTCGGCTCAAAAAAGGTTGAAAAACACTGACTTAAAGGCCTACTGAAACCCACAACTACCCACCACGCAGTCTGATAGTTTATATATCAATGATGAAATATTAACATTGCAACACATGTGGGTTCTTCCGAGGATGTTGTAGCCGTAATGATTTGTGCAGTCCTTTGAGACATTTGTGATTTGGGGCTATATAAATAAACATTGATTGATTGATTGATTGATTGATTGATAATACGGCCTTTTTAGTTTACTAAATTACAATTTTAAATTTCCCGGGAGTTGCCTCTTCGAAACGTCGTGTAATGATGACGTGTACGCAAGACGGCACAGGTTTTTAGGAAATATGAGCGCTGCACACACACACAGCTAAATGTCGTCTGCTTTAACGGCATAATTACACAGTATTTTGGACATCTGTGTTGCTGAATCTTTTGTAATTTGTTCAATTAATATTGGAGGAGTCACAGTAGAAAGATGGAGTTGGGAAGCTTTAGCCTTTAGCCACACAAACACACGGTGATTCCTTGTTTAAAATAAATTCCTGGAGGTGAAACTTTCCTATGGATTACAGCGCGGTCAAGAGAACATGGATCCTGACCACATGTCAACCAGTAGGTTTCGGGGGGGGAAATTGTGGTTAAAAAGTCGCTTCTTACCGGAGAAAAGCTGAGCTTGTGCCGTCCATAAAGCTGCCGTCGACTCCCCTGAGACACTGGCGTCAAGACACCCGTGGAGATACCCTACCGAATATCAGGTGATATTAAACTCACTAAAACACTAGCAACACAATAGAAAGATAAGGGATTTCCCAGAATGAACCTAGTAAATGTGTCTAAAAACATCGGAATCCATCCCAATGCAATCGCGTTTTTTTTTTAACTAGATTTTTATTTTTTCTTTAGTCTGTTGCTATCAATATCCTCAAACACGAATCTTTAATGGGGGAATTGTCGTTTTATCGGTCCGAATAGCTCTTTTTGTTGGAGGCTCCCATTAAAAACAATGTGAGGATGTGAGGAGCCATCAATGGGTGACGTCATCGTCTCCGACTTCCGGTAGAGGCAGGGCTTTCCTGTTAGCGACCAAAACTTGCGAACTTTATCGTGGATGTTCTCTACTAAATCCTTTCAGCAAAAATATGGCAATATCGCGAAATGATCAAGTATGACACAGAATGGACCTGCTATCCCCGTTTAAATAAGAAAATCTCATTTCAGTAGGCCTTTAACCCAACAATTGTTCACATTTTTGGTCCAATGTGGCTCTATTAAGATTTTGGGTTCCCGACCCCTGTCTTAAGGCAACAATTGTTCACATTGTTGCACTTTTCTTTATAAATAAAATCTTTAAATGAGTCGCTCAAATGCTGCTCTATTTTGCATTTACTCCCCATAACTACACACCCAGGTCATAAGTTAAGGTGTATTAAAGCACACCACAAGACCATCTGATGCACTTCAGCATGCATCCACGCAGGTACACGCCTCAAACGTGACAAGTCATTCATCATTATCTCTCACCATCCCTGGGAGTTAGGAAAAAAAAGCTACAACTTTCAAAATAAAAGCCGCAACGATGGCCTCCACTTGTGGAGCTTCGGACAAGACATGATGAGAAAGAGGAGAAATCAAAGAAAAGTCTTACGTCTTCATCTTCTCGCATGCATTTCTTGCGGCACTGGACGTGGCTGAGCCGCGGGTCCGCCAGAGACGCGGGGTTCTTGCTCTCCTCGTCCGCCACCTGCGCGCCGAGCAGCCGGCTGGCCTCAGGGGGCTGCGGGAAGGAATTGGCGGTGTTGATCTTCCCGGTGAATCTCTGGTACAACGAAGCCATGTCGGCGGGGTCCCGCAAGGGGAGCGGGTCGTGCCGGAGGAGAGTCAGCCCGCAATGCTCATGGTGGCTCCCGCAGCCCGGGGTGATAGATGCGTGTAATATTGGCACAGATGTCCTCTTCAGCTTTGTCCGTGTGCTGCGCGTCCTCTTCTGCATGCGCGCCACGTTGTCTCCCCTCCTCTCTCCCCTGCCGCCTCACAGACAGACGAGAGGCGGAGGAGCCCGCTTTGCCATCACATGAACGGGGTCCTGCGTGCACAATGGCGGGGTGAGGCGGAAAAAAAGGTGTGCGGGAGGGCTGATTTGAACGTGGACGTGACCGGCCGGCATTGACGCAAAGAAGGACGCGCGTACTCTGTGCGCGCGCACGCAGTCTGCATAAGAAGCGTTCTTTAAGCGCACACCTTTCCAACATCGTTATACTGCGGATATATATTTTATCTTAATGAGTCATGGAATTGTCGCAGAACGAGTTCATTATGATGGACCCTTGCAGGGATACAGGACGGAGTTCGAGTGCCTCTCTGTGGCGACAGGTTGCCAGATGTCACCGGAAAAAGTCACCAAACCATCCCCATGTGTAAACGTCCAACAATGCAGCATGTCTAATTTTATATTAGTACGGAGAGAAATTCTTTATACAAAACCCAAAACCAGTGAAGTTGGCACGTTGTGTAAATCAACCAATCATCAATCAATCAAAGTTTGTTTATATACCGTATTTCCCTTGAATACTGATTAATTTAAAACCTCTTCTCACTCCTGCGCTTACCAAAGGCATGCGGTAAAAGTAAGCATGCAGTAAAAGTTTGAGTGTGATGTAAGCTTGGACCTTAAAGGCCTACTGAAATGAGATGTTCTTATTTAAACGGGGATAGCAGGTCCATTCTATGTGTCATATTAGATCATTTCGTGATATTGACATATTTTTGCTGAAAGGATTTAGTAGAGAACATCCACGATAAAATTCGCAACTTTTTGCTTGCTAAGAGAAAAGCCCTGCCTCTACCGGAAGTCGCAGACGATGACGTCACATGTTGATGGCTCCTCACATATTCACATTGATTTTAATGGGAGCCTCGAACAAAAACAGCTACTCGGGCCGAGAAAACGACAATTTCCCCATTAATTTGAGCAAGGAGGAAAGATTCGTGTTGGAGGATATTGATACATCGGACTAGAAAAAAAAAAAAAACGCAATTGCATTGGGACGAATTCAGATGTTTTTAGACACATTTCCTAGGATAATTCCTGGAAATCCCTTATCTTTCTATTGTGTTGCTAGTGTTTTAGTGAGTTTAACAGTACCTGATAGTCGGAGGTGTACGTCCACGGGTGTGTTGACGCGCAGTGTCTTAGGGAAGTCGACGGCAGCTTTATGGGCGGCACAAGCTCAGCTTTTCTCCGGTAAGAAACGACTTTTTACCACAATTTTCTCACCGAAACCTGCTGGTTGACATTCCTTTGTGATTCATGTTTGCTTGACCGCGCTCTGATCCATAGTAAAGCTTCACCTCCAGGAATTTTAAACAAGGAATCACTGTGTGTTTGTGTGGGTAAAGCTTCCCAGCTCCATCTTTCTACTAGTTGAACAAATTGCTTTAACGGCATAATTACACAGTATTTTGGACATCTGTGTTGCTGAATCTTTTGCAGACGACTTTAAGCTGTGTGTGTGCAGCGCTCATATTTCCTAAAAACCTGTGACGTCTTGCGTACACGTCATCATTACACAACATTTTCAAGACCGGGAAATTAAAAATTGTAATTTAGTAAACTAAAAAGGCCGTATTGGCATGTGTTGCAATGTTAATATTTCATCATTGATATATAAACTATCAGACTGCGTGGTGGGTAGTAGTGGGTTTCAGTAGGCGCACACCTTTCCAACATCGTTATATTGCGTATATATATTTTATCTTAATGAGTCATGGAATTGTCGCAGAACGAGTTCATTATTATGGACCCACGCTGGCAGACGGGACGGAGTTCGAGTGCCTCTCTGTGGCGACAGGTTGCCAGATGTCACCGGAAAAAGTCACCAAACCATCCCCATGTGTAAACGTCCAACAAAGCAGCATGTCTAATTTTATATTAGTACGGAGAGAAATTCTTTATACAAAACCCAAAACCAGTGAAGTTGGCACGTTGTGTAAATCAACCAATCATCAATCAATCAAAGTTTGGCCGCTGGGGCGCTAATTAATTTAAAACCTCTTCTCACTCCTGCGCTTACCAAAGGCAAGCGGTAAAAGTAAGCACGCAGTAATTATTTTAAAACCTCTTCTCAAAGGCATGCAGTAAAAATTTGAGATGTGATGTAAGCTTGGACCTTAAAGGCCTACTGAAATGAGATTTTTTTATTTAAACGGGGATAGCAGGTCCATTCTATGTGTCATACTTGATCATTTCACGATATTGCCATATTTTCGCTGAAAGGATTTAGTAGAGAACATCCACGATAAAGTTCGCTACTTTTGCTTGCTAACAGAAAAGCCCTGCCTCTACCGGAAGTCGCAGACGATGACGTCACATGTTGATGGCTCCTCACATATTCACATCGTTTTTAATGGGAGCCTCCAACAAAAACAGCTATTCGGACCGAGAAAACGACAATTTCCCCATTAATTTGAGCGAGGAGGAAAGATTTGTGTATGAGGATATTAATAGCGACAGACTAGAAAAAAAAAACGCGATTGCATTGGGACAAATTCAGATGTTTGTAGACACATTTACTAGGATAATTCTGGGAAATCCCTTATCTTTCTATTGTGTTGCTAGTGTTTTAGTGAGTTTAACAGTACCTGACAGTCGGAGGGGTGTGCCCACAGGTGTGTTGACGCCTAGTGTCTCAGGGAAGTCGACGGCAGCTTTACGGACGGCACAAGCTCAGCTGATCTCCGGAAAGAAGCGACTTTTTACCACAATTTTCTCACCGAAACCTGCTGGTTGACATTCCGTCGTGATTCATGTTTGCTTGAGCGCGCTCTGATCCATAGTAAAGCTTCACCTCCAGGAATTTTAAACAAGGAATCACCGTGGGTTTGTGTGGCTTAAGGCTAAAGCTTCCCAACTCCATCTTTCTACTGTGACGTCTCCATTATTAGTTGAACAAATTGCAAAAGATTCAGCAACACAGATGTCCAAAATACTGTGTAATTATGCCGTTAAAGCAGACGACTTTTAGCTGTGTGTGTGTGTGCAGCGCTCATATTTCCTAAAAACCCGTGACGTCTTGCGTACACGTCATCATTACACAACGTTTTCAAGACGAAACTCCCGGGAAATTAAAAATTGTAATTTAGTAAACTAAAAAGGCCGTATTGGCATGTGTTGCAATGTTAATATTTCATCATTGATATACAAACATCAGACTGCGTGGTGGGTAGTAGTGGGTTTCAGTAGGCCTTTTAGCGCACACCTTTCCAACATCGTTATATTGCGTATATACATTTTATTTTAATGAGTCACGGAATTGTCGCAGAACGAGTTCATTATTATGGACCCATACAAGCAGACGGGACGGAGTTCGAGTGCCTCTCTGTGGCGACAGGCCGCCAGATGTCACCGGAAAAAGTGACCGAACCATCCCTATGTGTAAACGTCCAAAAATGCAGCATGTCTAATTTTATAATAGTACGGAGAGAAATTCTTTATACAAAACCCAAAACCAGTAAATTTGGCACTTTGTGCAAATCAACCAATCATCAATCAATCAACGTTTGTTTATATACACTGTAAAAAAAAAAAAAATCTTATTTTTATGGTCAATTTACTCTAAATTTCTACTGTAATTTTTATATATTTTTTAAATAGGGTATAAAACTGTAGAATTGAAGACATTATCTGTAAATAAACAAACCACCTGTTATTTTAAGTAATATGCCAGTAATGACAAACTATGTATATTCAATGTTGTATAGAAAAATACCAAATTAATTATACATATCATTTTCTGTGTTCTCAAATTACTTTCAAATTCATGTAAAATTACAGTAATTAACTTTTATTTAATATGTAGTTTGTTATATAAAAGTCTATGTGCATACTAACAACCTAACAGTTTTATATGTGTGGGACGGCATGGCGCAGTTGGGAGAGTGGCCGAGCGCAACCCGAGGGGTCCCTGGTTCAATCCCCACCTAGTACCAACCTCGTCACGTCCGTTGTTTCCTGAGCAAGATACTTCACCCTTGCTCCTGATGGGTGCTGGTTAGCGCCTTGCATGGCAGCTCCCTCAATCAGTGTGTGAATGTGTGTGTGAATGGGTAAATGTGGAAGTAGTGTGAAACCGCTTTGAGTACCTTGAAGGTAGAAAAGCGCTATACAAGTACAACCCATTTATCATTTATTTATTATAATTTTAAGGTAAATCTTATTTTTTTAATATGTATGTGTATTTTTATAGTCAAGTTGAAAAATATATGTAGTCTGTTATATAAAGGTTTATGCTCATACTAACAATTGTACATGTTTCTATGTAATATGACACACATTGGTGACTGCAAGACATATTTGATCAACAGCCAACAGCCATACAAGTCACACTGACGGTGGCTGTACAAACAAATTTAACACTGTTACAAATATAAGCCACACTGTGAACCCACATCAAAGAAGAATGACAAACACATTTCGGGAGAACATCTTCACTGTTACACAACATAAACACGAAACAACAAACACCCAGAATCCCATGGAGCGCTACTCTTCCGGGCTACCCCCCCGCAACCACCAAACCCTGCCCACCTCAACTGACGCACGCAGGGGGGCGGTGATGTGGGGTGGTGGCGGGGGTGTAGCCCGGAAGAGTAGCGCTGCATGAGATTCTGGGTATTTGTTCTTTTGTGTTTATGTTGTGTTATAGTAAGGATGTTCTCCCAAAATGTGATTGTCTTTCTTGTTTGATGTGGGTTCACAATGTGGCGCATATTTGTAACAGTGTTAAATTTGTTTGTACAGCCACCGTCAGTGTGACCTGTATGGCTGTTGATCAAGTTTGTCTTGCAGTCACTGTTGTATGTCCAACGAAGCCTTATACAAATGTGCCACAGTCGGCACGCTGTTTGTATGGCGAGTGGGTGAACGCGACAAAAGGTTGTCGAGGACGATGAAGGCAGTGCTATCACGGCACGACCTTAAAATACTTTGCGAAGGTCACAGGAAGTCTCTCTGTAAAATCGGGAGGATTGGCAAGTATATTGCTAGGTCGGGATAGCCATCTAAAGAAGGTGAATCCACTTTTCAGGTAGTTTCTACATCCAGTGGCCCCCAGGTAAATTGAGTTTAAGACCCCGGATCTTAACAATTCAGAAAAAATCTGTAAAATAATGGTATTTTTCTGTGGAACTGCCAGCATTGTCACTTCAAAATTGGTTGATCGTAATAATTTGGAAAAACTCTGTAAAATAAAGGTAATTTTCTGCAGAAATGTTTGCATCGTCACTTTATAAAAGTTGGTTGATCTTAATAATTTAGTAAAAATCTGTAAAATTACGATATTTTTCCGCAAAATGTTTCCTGAAAATTTCTGTAAATATGTTTATGATCATTATTTGGTTTACAAGAGACGACAGATCAAGTGGTCTAAAAAGGAGGTCTATTTAAAGTCTAGAGTATACAAATGAGTTTTAAGATGGGACTTAAATGCTACTGATCGTAAATACAAACAGAATACAATGATTTGCAAATGCTTTTGAACTTATATTCAATTGAATAGACTGCAAAGACAAGACACTCAACATTCAAACTGGTGAACTTTATTTTTTTGCAAAATATTAGCTCATTTGGAATTAGATGGCTGCAACATGTTTAAAAACAGCTGGCACAAGTGGCAAAAAAGACTGAAAAAGATGAGGAATGCTCATCAAACGCTTGTTTGGAACATCCCACTGGTGGACAGGCTAATTGGGAACCGGTGGGTGCCATGGTTGAGTATAAAAGCAGCATCCATGAAATGCTCGGTCATTCACAAACAAGGATGGGCGAGGGTCACCACTTTGCGAACAAATGCGTGATCAGATTGTAAAACATTTTAAGAACAACATTACTCAAGAGCTATTGCAAGGAATTTAAGATTTCACCTTCTACGGTCCGTAATATCATCAAAAGGTTCAGAGAATCTGGATAAATCACTGCAGGTACACACCTCAAACATGAAAAGTCATTCATCATTATCTCTCACCATCAATGGAAAAAGCTACAACTTTCAAAATAAAGGCCGCAACGATGGCCTCCACTTGTGGCGCTTCAGGCGAGAAATTATAAGAAAGAGAAAAATAAAATAAGTCTTACGTCTTCATCTTCTCGCATGCATTTCTTGCAGCAAAGCCGAAAACCAACATTGAGTGCCTGTGACCTTCGATCCCTCAAGTCGTGCTGCATCAAAAACCGACATCAGTGTGTAAAGGATATCACCACGCGGGCTCAGGAACACTTCAGAAAACCGCGGTCAGTAACTACATTTTGTCGCTACATCTCTAAGTGTAAGTTAAAACTCTACTACGCAAAGCCAAAGCCATTTATCAACAACACCCAGAAACGCCGCCGGCTTCGCTGGGCCCGAGCTCATATAAGATGGAGTGATGCAAAGTGGAAAAGTGTTCTGTGGTCTGACGAATCCGCTTTTCAAATTGTTTTTGGAAACTGAGGACGTTGTGTCCTCCGGACCAAAGAGGAAAAGAACCATCTGAACTGTTATAGATGCAAAGTTGTAAAGCCAGCATCTGTGATGCTATGGGGTTGTATTAGAGCCCAAAGCATGGGTAACTTACACATCTGTGAAGGCACCATTAATGCTGAAAGGTACATACAGGTTTTGGAGCGATATATGTTGCCATCCAGGCAACGTCTTTTTCATGGACGCCCCTGCTTATTTCAGCAAGACAATGCTAAGCCGCATTCTGCATGTGTTACAACAGCGTGGCTTTGTAGTAAAAGGACTGTTGAACAGCTCAAGCTGCACATCAAGCAAGAATGGGAAATAATTCCACCTGAAAAGCTTCAAAAATTGGTCTGTTGGTTTGAGTGTCGTTAAAAGGAAAGGCCATGGAACACAGTGGTAAAAATGCCCCTGTGCCAACTTTTTTGCAATGTGTTGCTGCCGCTAAGTTTAAAGTTAATGATTATTTGCAACAACAAAAAAATGCCGGTTTCTCAGTTCGAACATTAAATATCTTGTCTTTGCAGTCTATTCAATTGAATATAAGTTGAAAAGGATTTGCAAATCATTGTATTCTGTTTTTATTTACCATTTACCAACTTCACTGATTGTGGAGTTTATTACATTTTACCACTTCAATTTCAATACACAAAACCGCAAAAAGTGGACAGAGTCTTTTAAACGTATAGGAATATTAGGTATTACAGCGTAGCAGCAAGGCGAGCTGCTCACTGGGACTCTGACCTCATAGTTTGAAGAAATGTTTGAAATGATGAGTGGAACGACGGTAAACCACATCAAATAATTAGTATTTACTTTGTAAAAGTAGTCAGCGACACGTCATTTGTGTAGTTCAGTCTCAAACAAATGTTAATGCAAACAGGCGAACGCTGAATCTGATGCGTTTATGTTGTCGCCGTGGGATAAACACTGACATTTATTTTTTATTTACAGCTGAAATGCACCATAAGGACTCTGCTGACCTTCATGAATTCATCATTTACTCCAGGGACCACTTCATGACTGGACATAAGCCTTACTTTTTATGTTTAATCCGTTACACTTTGTTTGTAAAATTATATTGTTGTCTGTATTATTACTTTGCATTTCATTTACTTACACTTTATTAACAGAAATATGACCTAATGTATGTTTATTTACATGGTGTCACTGTAGAAATAAACTGTACCACTTATTCATCAGCCTGGTATACAAACTACCCTGAACTGTGAAATGCGGGTGAAAACATAAGAACTGAAAACTTAAAGTTCTTGAACTTTTGATGGAAAAAAAGCCTATTGACACTTTTGCTTTAAGATCATTTTGGCTTTTTTTTTAATATTGTATTTGAATTTGTTTTCAATTGCTTGGTGAATTTCTAACCTAAATATCGTAAAGCAAGGATTGTGTTGGAGTTACTCTATTTTCTTTCACTAGATGAATTAAACATTGTGAATTTTCTTTTGTGAATACAAATCAATTTAAGTTTTATTATAATGTATACACCAAATAGTATATTACAAGAATCGATTCTGAATCGAATTATCACCCTGAGAATCCGAATCGAATCATGAGCTTCCCAAAAGATTCCCTCCTATTGTGCTGAACAAGCTGCACACTGACTACCTTTTTTTTCAGACTATAAAGGTGTACTTAAAATCCTTTCATTTTTGTCTAATCTTGACAGTGCGCCTTATAACCCACTGCATCTAATGTACAGAATATTTTTTTGTGTGCTTACCGACCTCAAACCTATTGTATTTAGTAAATGGTGAAATGACAAGTGTGACCAGTATATGGCAGTCTCACACAAGAGATAGGTGTAGACTGCAATATGACTCAAGTAAACAACACCAAAATTGTATATGTTCCATTGAAAATATAGAACATTACACACGGCGCTCAAAAATCCATTAAAATGTTTTAGTACGACTTTGGTAAGCTATGACGACGCACCGCTTGTTGGATTGTACTGTGCTTCCACATACAAGTTTTATTTTTGAGTGTATAAGGTAAGACATTATTTGGCGTTTTGTTTCGCAGTATTATGCAAAACAAACTTTTTTTACCTTCTGGTACCTGCTGATCTGTATTTGGGATCTGCGTAAGTCCTGAAAATTTTCACGAGTCCGCCTTTGTAGTTGGTACCGACACCGTAGTCGATAAGCTTCTTCTTTTTCTCTATCTTCTTGTTGTGGGACATTAATTATTCGCTGTTGCCATTTCTAATATAAAGTAGCGTAAAGTTCTTACTTATATCTGTCAGTAAACTCGCTATGAAAGTGCTAAAACATACCGGTGTAGTGAGTTTACACTATTCACCCAAGAAACTTGAGTTATTAGAGGGTTGCCGTCGGACAGTTTTTAACGGGACACATTCCCGGCGTTGTTGCACTGGTGAGCCATGGATGAGAAGATGCTGCTGATTTAAGTCTGAATGCCATTAAAACAGTAGGCTCCATTTTTTTTGTCACTTCATCCACTCCCGTCCTTGCACGCTACACCGCTACAACAAAGATGACGGGGAGAAGACGCTGCCAAAGGTGCGCCACGTAAATAAGACTGCCCACAAAACATTGCATCATTAAGCGACGGTCAGAGAGCGGCTTGAAGATGATCTGTAAAACATAATCTATGCAACATTTTGACCAAAGAACAACCATCACATGTTATGTAGACCACAGGGAAGTATTTTCAATTTAGAAAAAAAGAATAACATGACCCCTTTAAATGCGCCCTATAATCCAGTGTGCCTTTTGTATGAAATAAAACCTGACAAGACCTGCTTATCGGCAATGTGCCTTATAATCCGGTGCGCCCTATGGTCCGGAAAATACGGTACTTGAAACTTGGAGTATACAAGGTACATTTCGTATTGTCCCATAAGTTTTGATGAAAACTTTAGTGAAGTTCAAATGTATTCATGCAAAGACACTGTCAGAAATTCTTCATCTAACTGAACTCCGCTTCACGCTCACGTTTATGAAAATGATCTCTGCCTCCCTGAACATCTGCACTTTTACATTTTTTTTTTTTTTTTTGTTTTTCGCAGCTCCAGTCATCAGAAGTCCACAAGTGTATTTACTTCACACACTCCATTGCAGATGATTTTATGGCTCACAGAGCTGGAAAAGGAAAATGACTTCCAATCGCTGCCATTCTCCCCACCAACCCTTCGGAATCTATTTCATCACCAGGGACGGCGAATATTTGTTGGGAATTGGGTCATCTTCACAGCAGGACCATTACGGCTCAGGGCATCCTGTCGAATCCGACTGCAAAGCGTAGTCAAGGTGACTGCATTAGCAGAAATGAAGAAGAACTTGTTCATTTTCTACTGATTTCGACCAAATGTTCCTATTGAAAATAATGGATATAATAATTGTCAGTTGCAGGGTTTGAGTGCTGCATTCTAACATTCTAAACTGTCTTACAAGTGTAGGACCTACCGTATTTTTCACACCACCAGGCGCATTGAAAGGCGCATTGCCGATGAGTGGGTCTAGTCAGGTCTATTTTCATACAAAAGGCACACCGGATTATAAAGCGAAAAGTGTGGTCAAAATGTTGTATAGATTGTTTTACAGATTATCTTCAAGTCACTTTCTGAGCGTCTCTTTAAGATGCTCCGTTTTGTGGGCGGTCTTATTTACGTGGCTCACCTTCGACAGCTTCTTTTATCCGTCATCTTTGTTGTAGCGGTGTAGTGTGCAAGGACGGGAGTGGAAGAAGTGTCAAAACATGGAGCTAACTGTTTTAATGACATTCAGACTTTACTTCAATCAATAACGGAGCAGCATCTTCTCATCCGTGGCTCAATAATGCAAAACAAACGCTGGAAATGTATCCTGTGAAAAACCGTCCGAATGGAACCCTCTAATAACTAAAGTTCCGTGGGTGAATTATGTAAACCCACTACAGTTTTTAGTGATTTGATACAGTAGTTAGTCTACTGACAGATATAAGTAAGAACGTTATACTACTTTATATTAGAAATGGCAAAAGCGAGAGAAAAAGAAGGAGTTTATCGACTACGGTGTCGGCACAGACTACAATGGTGGATGCGCTCAAATTTTCAGTAATTATGCAGATCCCAAATACAGATTAGCAGGCACCAGAAGGTAAGAAAAGTAGGCTTTGCATAATATATATTCCTTCTACACGCACCATAATAATACTGGTATGTTTAGTGCGCCGACAATCCATCAAGTGGTGCGGCTTCATAGCTTACCCAAATCTACTAAAAACATGTTGACGGATTTTTGAGCGCCGTGTGTAATGTTCTCTATTCTCAATGGAAAATGTTAAAGTTTTAGGTTGTTTACTGGCGTCATCTTGCAGTTTACACATATCTCTTATGTGTGACTGCCATCTACTGGTCACACTTAATTAATCACTAATTACACCATGAACCAAATAAAATAGCTTCGGGGTAGGGCTGGGCGATAAGGCCTTTTTTTATTATCTCAATATTTTTAGGCCATATCGCGATACACGATATATATCTTGATATTTTGCCTTAGCCTTGAATGAACACTTGATACATATAATCACAGCAGTATGATGAGTCTATGTGTCTACATTAAAACATTCTTGTTCATTCTGCATTAATTTGCACTCATTTTAAAGTTTCACGCAGAGAGGGAAATCACAACTAAGTCAATTGACCAAAACTGTATTCATTAAACAGTTATTAAGCAGTGGCACAAACATTCATGTCATTTCTAAAACTGCAAGTAAAAGATTGTCAGAGACATTTTAAAACAAGCTATTAGTGCACTTTTGTGCATGATGTCACTAAGATGACATATCAAGACAACACTAAATTAAAGTGCACTGTTTGTACAGAACGCCACTACAATAGTTTAAACCAAATAAAGTGCACTTTTGTGCATGATGTCAAACAAGATATTTCAACAAATGTGAAATAAAAATGAGCTGCATAATAGGAATTGTTGTTGACTATTTTTTTCATACAGTGTTGATGTGGAAATGTTTGCCTCGGCATTTTGATGTTGTGGGTGTGTGGCACCAAATGGAGATGTTGACATGCGAGTTTGAAGCACTCTTCATTGTCTAGCAGGTGACTTTTCAAATGATGCTATATGTTAGCAGTAATGCTACTTTTGGTAGCAGCGCTTGTGCCCCACACTTGAAAAATTAAAGTTGTCTATTCGACATATTCCCGCTTGAAGCCGAACCACCGCCAGACGATGGACCCCCTGCTGTTTTTCTTGGGAATTAATTACCCAGTCTGCTACATCTCTGCTCAGCGAGGGCGTATACGTATGTGACGTATGACGTGTAAGAAAGTGCGCTTGCTGTCTGTGAGAAGGAGACACAAGAAAGAGTGGGAAGAGCCGGTAGTGTAATGCCCGCAGCTAAAAGGAATTGCGTGAGAACGTTTCTCGAATATCACGATATTGTCATTTTCCATATCGCAGAGACAAACCCGTGATATATCGCGTATATCGAGATATCACCCAGCCCTCCTTCGGGGTCGGTAAGCACAACCAGAAGTATGCAGTACATTAGGCATCCCGGTTTATAAGGCGCACTGTCGACAGTTGAGAAAATGAAAGGACTTTAAAGGCCTACTGAAATGAGATTTTCTTATTTAAACGGAGGATAGCAGGTCCATTCTATGTGTCATACTTGATCATTTCGCGATATTGCCATATTTTTAGAGAACATCGTCACACTTTTCCACTTTGCGAGACACGTATGCACATGGGATGGCATCACTCAAAAAAGCCAAAGAAGAAGCAAACATAGATTCATGTTTGTACAACCTCTGTGGTATTCAACTTTTTGAGGTTTCGCTATAAACAAATGGCGGCTCGGTAATTCATAGCTGGGTTCATGAATTATCCGTATTTATGTCAAATGAGTGCCAAAGAGTGAGCGTTCATTCAAACTGAGGACATTTAATTTCCATGTTAATCCATTTCTCCTTTCCCACAGAGATTCACATTGGCCCTTGTCATCATTTGCTTCTCGACTTCATAAAACGCCCTTCCTGTTGTCTGCACGCCCCTTCGGGAAATAGATCTGAGTCTCCTGACATGCATCGCAGCTTCCCACATTGATTGTGTCCCATCCCTCAGTTGCTGGATAGCTATTGTCAACAGTCACTGGACACTGCTATGTAGCCTTTTAACACGCAGATAAATATACATTCATTAAAAAACTATACAGCAGTCATAGTAATATAGATCCAGGTAGACATTTGGCGCCCCATTTTGCAGTTTACCCAACACATGAAACACAACGAATTGGTGTGTGGGGAAAACTATGTTTTTTAGCCACCAGATGGCAATATAGTGTTGAATATCATTAAAAAGGATTTTGTGGCAATTCCAACACTGACCACTGCGTCAGTTGCTATGTAGAGTGGCACTTTCCATCATTTTCAGCAGACTGCATTTCAAAATTCTTAACCCCCCACTCACACACACACACACACACACACACACACACACACACACACACACACACACACACACACACACACACACACACACATTCCTTTCACGCAAGATCTACCCAGTAGTGGGGCCATATTCCTACTGTATACCATAGGGCTGCGCGATTAATCAATTTTAAATTGTAATCCGATTTATTAACGATGTTTAAAAAGACAATTGTTAAATCGATGTTACTCCCTATCATGTCTGGCACCCCCAAGCTAGGTCTGCGACTCCTGCCAGAGCGCTCTACAGTGGGCATAAACACATATGGCTCGCATAGATTCATTTATTTTTGGCCACAAACTAATGTACAAATGGAGATTTTTCAAATGTGGCAAATGTATGGTAAAGTATCTCCACAACAGACCACCTACACGCCTACCTTGTTCTCCCGAAATGTGTTTGTCATTCTCGTTTGGTGTGGGTTCACAGTGTGGCGCATATTTGTAACAGTGTTAAAGTTGTTTATACGGCCACCCTCAGTGTGACTTGTATGGCTGTCAATCAAGTATGCCTTGCTCTCACTCATGAGTGTTTGTGGAAGCCTTATAAATTATGTGACCGGGCCAACACGCTGTTTGTACGGAGAAAAAAGCGGACGTGACGACAGGTGAGAAAGGGCGCTAAAGGCAGTGCCTCTAAGGCACGTCCCCAGTATTGTTGTCAGGGTGGAATTCGGTAGAAATCCGGGAGATTTTCGGGGTGGGCACTGAAATTTGGGAGTCTCCCGGAAAAATCGGGAGGGTTGACAAGTCTGCTTTAGAACCGGCAATGGTGAGAAATACATGAAAAGACGCTTAGTTTCATCACAGATGCTGGCTTTATAAACAATGTGAGGACGTAAGGAGCCCTCACTCATGTGACGTCATCGTCTGCGACTTCCGGTAAAGGCAAGGCTTTTTTATTAGTGACCAAAAGTTGCAAACTTTATTGTGGATGTTCTCTACTAAATGCTTTCAGCAAAAATATGGCAATATCGCGAAATGATCAAGTATGACACATAGAATGGACCTGCTATCCCCGTTTAAATAAGAAAATCTAATTTCAGTAGGCCTTTAAACCAGAAGCACCAGAAGGTAATCACTTCCCTAGATGATGACATGGAATGATGCCAAAGTGCTCCTGTTTTGCAATAGTTTGACCAAAGTAAAATCCCTCAAAAGATACCATGCTGTTTTGACATTCAAGTTTAGCTTCTGTCACATCATGCATGTTGATCATTTCTTTGCAGCTTCCAGATGCGTGCGAAAATATGGTCAAGACAGGAATCGCTGAAAGCCGACGTTAATCCCATCAAACATTCATAGCAGCGGGATAAACGTGTTTGTTTGCAAATGCCTCAACTTGTTTCCATAAGCTTGCAACACACAAGCCAAATGACACAAATTAATTGGGTGGCAGAAAGAAAAAAATAAGCAACAAGATCAGTCAAACGTTTGGAGAGCGGGGCAGTGATATCTAATTTCCTCCGAACATCACTCTGCAATATAAGGAAATGGATATTAGGATTTAGTTAAAGCCATAATTGCAGTTCTGGCCCATTTTCCATGTCACGTTAGACATCTCATTGCATGTGATGCTAAACCAACCATAGAAACATGCTTCCTTATTTATGTTCTATCATCCTGACCCCATGTGTGCATGTGTGTGTGATTAGGTCTGCTTTTGCGTGGACTGGATGGATTATAAATCACGTTTGAGGTATCTGGTGCACCTTTGTGTAATGGACTGTAGTTTACTCCTATTCCACTGATGAAAAGACATAAATAATTCTCCTAAACTGCATGTTTCGTTTGGTTAAATCCAATGAAGATTGGAAAGAATGGATAGATTTGCCTTTTAACGGAGGAACCTGCATTTATTCACCTGTGTTTTTTACACAGAACTCCAGAAAATTAAATATATGTGTGATAGAAAATGTGTTAATTTAGCCGGCATTAATAAACTGCCACAGTCGTGAGGTAATGTTCTTTGTATCTGGCTTCATGATAGGGTGCCAGAGGTTTGATTTGGCATCACTCCCAACACCTGAGCGTGGTCGTTCAATCGCAGAATTAAATGAAGGAAGTGAACCCTCTAATCAACAGGTGTCAAACTGTGGCCCGCGACATCCTTTTATCTGGCCCGCAAACACCTGGAAATGATATGTGTCAAAGTACCTAACATTTTCTCACTAAATGTAATTGATTTGTTTCATTTTGACAGAAAAAATATATCTACTGCTTGAAATTGCATGCCTTTTAAAGGGGAACAGTATCACAATTTCAGAAGGGTTAAAACCAATAAAATCAGTTCGCTTATTTTATTTTTCGAAGTTTTTTTATTTTATTTTACCCATCATGGAATATCCAGAAAAAAGGCTTTTAAGTGCCTGATTTTCGCTATCTGTGAAGCCACCGTCCATTTTCCTGTGACGTCATCCAGTGATGCCAACATGGCGGATAGCACAGCAAGATATAGCGACATTAGCTCGGATTCAGACTCGGATTTCAGCGATTTAAGCGATTCAACAGATTACGCATGTATTGAATCGGATGGTTGGAGTATGGAGGCAGATAGCGAAAAAGTGCTAATCGATGCACACTCCACGTAAATCAACTTGAATACGTCCCTGATCGTGTTGTTACACCCTCCGACAACACACCGACGAGGCATGATGTCTCCAAGGTACGGAAAACAGTCGAAAAAACGGAAAATAACGGCGCTGATTTGACTTGGTGTTTGTGAAAGTGGCTGATTGACTACCTATGTGACAACACATTGTGACGTCATCACTCCGAGTGCGAATAATAGAAAGGCGTTTAATTTGCCAAAATTCACCCATTTAGAGTTCGGAAATCGGTTAAAAAAATATATGGTCTTTTTTCTGCAACATCAAGGTATATATTGACGCTTACATAGGTCTGGTGATAATGTTCCCCTTTAAGCTTTAATAGTATCCATTATTGCAACAATTATTACAGTATACTTTCCAAACATTTTTTTCCAATAAAAATAAATACTTAAATATCTGCTTGACTTATGTTACAGCAAACTACCAATCATATTAATAAAAATAACAATACATTTGACAGTATTTTTTACAGCATATTACTGTAAATTAAAAAAAAAATTGCGTTAAATTTCTGTTGACTGAGCTGCCATATGTTTACAGTAAAATGTTGTTTTAACAGCAGCTAAGTTGCCAGAATAAAAAAATAACTTGTACTGTTTTTACATTAATAATATAATGTTGTAAAAAACAATGTAAATTGAGTAGTAAAATTCTTGCAACTGAGCAGCCAGCTTTTTCCATAGAAAGCAAAAAACAAATCAGTGGTACTGTTTTTATATTTATCTTAAAATGTTGTAAGAAATAAAAAAAACACTATTTTACACTAACATTTTGTAAATGTAAAGTTTTTACTTTAAAATTGACATTCTAATTGAAAAATATGTATATAATTAATAATGAAATCCAGAGGCAAATTCCTACAATATTCACTGTTACAAGCGGCCCTCTAATGGCAACCATAACTGCCATGTGGCCCTCAATTGAAAACAAGTTTGACATCCCTGCTCTAATCAATCATCCACAATTTTTGTCTCTAGGAGTGGAGGCGGTACCCTTTAACCTGACTGTTGCCAAATCCTTGTAGTTCCCTGAGCTCCACACAAGGATCTGGGACTTCTCAATAGGAGATGTATTTCAGAAGGTGGGGCCTTGTAAAAAAAAATCATTGTATGTGATTGGATAAACCACTTGCTCGTTATCTTGATTGACATGTTACTTCAACCACTCACATCGAAATCAACCCATGACGCTGATGACAGCGGCGCTAGGAAATCCAAAACAGAACAGCCGACATATTGGATAACGACAGAGCGAAAAGTTTAAACCGTTCTCTGTTCATCTTTTAAAAAATGTTGATTGATTTGACAAAACCGTGTCAGCACACAACTTCGTGCTGTGTACCGCCATTGTTGTTTACCGTATTTTTCGGACTATAAGGCGCACATTTTGTCAAAAATCGAGGGTGTGCCCTATAACCCCGTGCGCCTAATGTATGGAATAATTTTGGTTGTGCTTATGAGATACGTGTAGACTGCAATATGACTCAAGTAAAATCAAAACTTTAATTGTTCCATCAGAGAATATAGAAAATTACACAACGATCAGAAATCGTTAAAAAAAAATGTGTATTACCTTGAAGCCTCACCGCTTGATGTATTGTCTGCGCAATACAGCTACCGTAGTCAGAAGTACGAGTATTATTATGGTGTGTGTATAAAGACCGCAAAATGGGAACCATTAGCGGACACATTAATTGGTGTTTTGTTTTGCAATATTATGCAAAACTAACTTTTCTTACCTTCTGGTACTTGCTGATCTGTTTTTGGGATCTGCATGAGTCCTGAAAATTTGGGAAAGTCCCCCATTGTAGTTTAAGCCAACTACATAGTCGATAAACTTCTTCTTTTCCTCTATCTTCTTGCTATGGAGCATTTCTAATATAGTGTACAGTTGTAACTTACAGGTATGTCTGTCGGTAAACTCGCCATGAAAGCGCTAAAAACTACTGGTGTAGTGGGTTAACATTATTCACCCAAGGAACTTTAGTTATTAAAGAGTTCCGGTCGGACGTTTTTTCACGGTACACATTTCCGGCACTGTTGTTGCACAAGTGAGCCACGGATGGAGAGACGCTACTCTGTTATTGATTTAAGTAAAGTCTGAATGTCATTAAAACTGTTGGCTCATCTTTTGACACTTCGTCCACTACCGTCCTTGCATGCCACACTGCTACAACAAAGATGACGGGGAGAAGACGCTGTCGAAGGTGAGTCACATAAACAAGACCGCCCACAAAACGGCGCATCCTGAAGAGACGCTCAGAAAGCTACTTGAAAATTAACTGTAAAACATAATCAAAATTTTGACCAAAGGACCACCATTACATGTTATGTTTTACATTTAGAAAAAATCCTAATATGAACCCTTTAATGCGCCTTATAATCCAGTGAGCCTTATTTATAAAAATAGACCTAAATTGACCCGCTCATCGGCAGTGCGCCTTATATTTCGGTGCCCACTATGGTCTGGAAAATACAGTAACATTTTATTGTTGTTACCTCAACATAAGAAACATGTGAGTTAAATTTGACTTTGAAAAATAATAAGAAAACATTAAAAAATTAACGAGTTAACGTGAATAATCACAAAAATCATGTGTATCCACAGATTAATCACATCATTTATTTAGACTGTACATTCCTTTTATCATTTCCGCTTGATGGTAATTTTATCCCAAAATACACCTGGACTGGATTTAAGACAAAATTGTTGGAAATACTATTTTGAGCAAATAAATCACAACAAAAAATGCTCCTGTATGACATTCTAAAATATATATATATACATATATATATATATATATACATATATATATACATATATATATATATATATATATATATATATATATATATATATATATATATATATATATATATATATATATATATATATGTGTGTGTGTGTGTATGTGTTCTTTTTTTTCTTTCTATTCCATCCTGCGCCAAATACTAAATAATATATCCAAACATTTAGTAAACTCAAATACCAATAAGGCAACAATTGAAGTATCCCGAACTTCTCTCTTGTAAAGTAAATCTAAACAGTAAATATGGGCATCAACATCAACAATATGATTTGCCTGAGTGCCTGGACAAGACAGACTTAAAAGGAAAAAAAAAATGTTTTCATTCATTTGTTTATTTATTTTTTCCTGAGACATCCCGCGGCCAGATTGTGGAAGTTGGAAGGCCGGGATGGACCTGCTGGCTGTAGTTTGGTGACCCCTGATTTATTTAAGGTAAGCGAGTAATAACTTGTTGTACCGATCCGTTGTGGTGAAGAAGGAGCTGAGCCGGAAGGCAAAGCTCTCAATTTACCGGTCGATCTACGTTCCCATCCTCACCTATGGTCATGAGCTTCGGGTCATGACCGAAAGGATAAGATCACGGGTACAAGCGGCCGAAATGAGTTTCCTCCGCCGTGTGGCGGGGCTCTCCCTTAGAGATAGGGTGAGAAGCTCTGGCATCCGGGAGGAACTCAAAGTAAAGCCGCTGCTCCTTCACATCGAGAGGAGCCAGATGAGGTGGTTCGGGCATCTGGTCAGGAATCCACCCGAACGCCTCCCCAGGGAGGTGTTTAGGGCACGTCCAACCGGTAGGAGGCCACGGGGAAGACCCAGGACACGTTGGGAAGACAATGTCTCCCGGCTGGCCTGGGAACGCCTCGGGATCCCCCGGGAAGAGCTAGACGAAGTGGCTGGGGAGAGGGAAGTCTGGGTTTCCCTGCTTAGGCTGTTGCCCCCGTGACCAGACCTCGGATAAGCGGAAGATGATGGATGGAGTAATAACTTGATTAGTCATGATTAATCCAAACTCAAAAGTGTGATTACCGTATTTTCCGGACAATAAGGCACACCGGATTAAAAGGTTTATTCAGGTCTTTTTCATACAAAAAGGCGCACCGGATTTTATAAGGCGCATTAAAGGGTTTTTTTATTCCGTTTTTTCTGAATTGAAAACACCTCCTTGTGGTCTACATACCATGTAATGGTGTTTTTTTGGTCAAAATGTTGCACAGATTATGCTCCGCCAGATAGTATGGTTTACCTTATACACACACCATAATAATACTCGAATGTTGAAGCACAGTACAATCCATCAAGCGTAGTAAAACAATCCATCCAAAGTCGTACCAAACCTTTTTGATAGATTTTTGAGAGCCGTGTGTAATGTTCTATATTTTCAATGGAACATACAACATTTTGGTGTTGTTCACTTGAGTCATGTTGCAGTAAACACGTATCTCTTATGTGTGACTGCCATCCTATTGTAGCATACATGTATCTCTTGTGTGTGACTGCCATCTATTGGTCACACTTATCATTTCACTGTGCACAAAATAAAATAGCTTTGAGGTCGGTAAGCACAACCAAATTTTTTCCGTACATTAGGCGCACTGGGTTATAAGGCGCACTGTCAAGTTTTGAGAAAATGAAAGGATTTTGAGTGCGCCTTATAGTCCGAAAAATACGGTAATCTGATTTTGGAAATAATCATTTGACAGCACTAAAATACATTTCAGCAACAATGAATAGAAAATTCTAATAAAAAAAAATAAGAATAAAAATAAAATAAAAAATGTAGAAAGCGACACCAAGGACCACACTGAAAAGTCTAAGCCATTTTGACTTTTGACATTTTCTAACCAAGCTAAAAAATATGCTGAGAACTTCAACTTGTCCTCATTATTGTATGCCCTTTTGCTCAAAGTCCATTTCTTTCTTCAGTTTTTTCCTCTTGCCGTTGGGCCAAGAGGAAAAAAAGAAAAGCTGCAGGTTGCCAATGGCCCCCGGG
>NC_084624.1:29372702-29495202 GCF_033978795.1 Nerophis ophidion | reverse complement strand
ATACCACCGAAGAGGACGGGGCGTTAACAGCAGGCAGGCATTTACTTCAGAAAATTGTTCTCAGGAGGATGTAACAAGTTCATTTCTAAACTGCAATAACAATTCGGGGGGAGTGAAAAAGAAAACCCAGCTTTCTTTGACGCATAGTTCATCAAGAAATCTAACACAGCGGCGACAGAACCACTGTTAAATTAGAGTGAGGAACAAACTGATATGTGATGAGTTAATTGTTGGCAATTGTAATGCAAATGAGTTTCACAACAAAACTGACATTTTAACGCAGAGAAAGCCACTCATGATCATTCAATAAACTATGAATTACAGTGCATCCGGAAAATATTCACAGCGTTTCAACTTTTTCTACATTTTGTTATGTTACAGCCCAATTGCAAAATGGAATACATTTATCTTTGTCCTTACAATTCGACAGACAATAGCTGTTAATGATAATGTAAAAATGTGTTTTGTTTGGAAATTTATTTAAAAAAAGAAATGGAATAAACCATATTTACAAATTACTTTGTTAATGCACCTTTGGAAGTCTTTTTGAATACGATTCCACAAGCTTGGCTCACCTATCTTTGGGGAAATATTGCCCATTCCCTTTTGAAGCACCCCTCAACCGTCATAAGGTATTTTTTTAAATCTTTTTTTAACACTTGCAAAATGTACAGTACAGGTCAAAAGTTTGGATTCACCTTTTCCTCATTCAATGAGTTTTTTTTTATTTTCATGACTATTGTAGATTGTCACTGAAGGCCTCAAAACTATGAATGAACACATGTGGAGTTATGTACTTAACAAAAAAAGGTGAAATAACTGAAAACATGTTTTAAATTGTAGTTTCTTCAAAAAAGCCACCCTTTGCTCTGATTACTGCTTTGCACACGCTTGGCATTCTCTTGATGAGCTTCAAGCACACCTGTGAAGTAAAAACCATTTCAGGTGACTACCTCTTGAAGCTCATCGAAAGAGGAGGCCAAGATCTTGTAAAAAAGTAATCAGAGGAAAGGGTGGCTATTTTAAAGAAACTAGAATATAAAACATGTTTTCAGTTATTTCACCTTTTTTGTCAAGTACATAACTCCACATGTTCATTCATTGTTTTGATTGCTTCAGTGACAATCTACAATGTAAATGGTCATGAAAATAAAGAATATGCATTGAATGAGGAGGTGTGTCCAAACTTTTGGTCTGTACTGCGTATAAAAAAATACCTTTTCAAGTTTACATTATGGGGTATTGGGTGTAGAATTTTGAGATCAAAATGAATGTATCCCTTTTTAAAAAAGGGCTGTAACTTAACAAAATGTGGAAAAGTAGTGCTGTGAATACTTCGCTGATGTATGTTAATCAAAGGGACAGCCAGAGCTGCTGATTTTTTCTGATCCAAGGTAAAGTAGAGACCATGACCGCTATTTGCTTCTGCAGACCGTGCAACTACAATATAGGAGACGTATTAGTTCAAGGGGACCTATGATGATTTTAATCTACATTTAAAAACCTTCCTTGTGGTTCAGATAACACATATTGAATGTGCTTTTGTGATTATTTCTCTGTGTTTGGTGTTCATTTCTGTTTGTAATTGACCATGAGAGTAACATTGGAATCCAAGTGCATAGAAGCAACATACTGTATACTCTAGGTCAGGGGTCACCAACCTTTTTGAAACCAAGAGCTACTTCTTGGGTACTGATTAATGCAAAGGGGATACCAGTTTTATACACACTTAAATAAATTGCCAGAAATAGCCAATTTGCTCAATTTACCTTTAATAAAAAAATCTATATATATTTAAAAAAAAGCGTATTTCTGTCTGTCATTCCGTCGTACATTTTTTTTCCTTTTACGGAAGGTTTTTTGTAGAGAATAAATGATGAAAAATACACTTAATTGAACGGTTTAAAAGAGGAGAAAACACGAAAAAATGAAAATTAAATTTTGAAACATAGTTTATCTTCAATTTCGACTCTTTAAATTCAAAATTCAAACGAAAAAAATGAAGAGAAAAACTAGCTAATTCGAATCTTTTTGAAAAAATAAAAAAAATAATTTATGGAACATCATTAGTAATTTTTCCTGATTAAGATTAATTTTAGAATTTTGATGACACATTTTAAATAGGTTAAAATCCAATCTGCACTTTGTTAGAATATATAACAAATTGACCCAAACTATATTTCTAACAAAGACAAATCATTATTTCTTCTAGATTTTCCAGAACAAAAACTTTAAAAGAAATTCAAAATACTTTGAAATGAGATTTAAATTTGATTCTACAGATTTTCTAGATTTGCCAGAATAATCTTTTTGAATTTTAATCACAATAAGTTTGAAGAAATATTTCACAAATATTCTTTGTCGAAAAAACAGAAGCTAAAGTGAAGAATTAAATTAAAATGTATTTATTATTATTTGCAATAATAAAAAAATACTTAAACATTGATTTAAATTGTCAGGAAAGAAGGGGAAGGAATTTAAAAGGTAAAAAGGTATATGTGTTTAAAAATCCTAAAATCATTTTTAAGGTTGTATTTTTTCTCTAAAATTGTCTTTCTGAAAGTTATAAGAAGCAAAGTAAAAACATAAAAGAATTTATTTAAACAAGTGAAGACCAAGTCTTTAAAATATTTTCTTGTATTTTAAAATTCTATTTGAGTTTTGTCTCTCTTAAAATTAAAAATGTCGAGCAAAGCGAGACCAGCTTGCTAGTAAATAAAATAAAATAAAAAAATAGAGGCAGCTCACTGGTAAGTGCTGCTATTTGAGCTATTTTTAGAACAGGCCACCGGGCTACTCATCTGGTCCTTACGGGCTATCTCAAAAAATTTGAATATTTCCTCACACCAAGTTAAAAAAAAAGATTTATAAGAGCAAAACAAAATCAAATATTTGAAAATGTCAATTAATGCACTCAATACTTGGTTGGGAATCCTTTTGCACGGATTACTGCATCAATACGGCGTATCATGGAGGCAATCGGCCTGTGGCATTGCTGAGGTGTTATGGATGCCCAGGATGCTTCAATAGCGGCCTTCAGCTCATTTGCATTATTGGGTCTGGTGTCTTTCAGCTCCTTCTTCACAATACCCCACAAATTCTCTATGGGGTTCAGGTCAGGGTAGTTGGCAGGCCAATGGAGGACAGTAATGCCATGGTCAGTACACCAGTTACTGGTGGTTTTGGCACTGTGTGCAGGTGCCAGATCATGCTGGAAAATTAAATCATCATCTCCATAGAGCTTTACAACAGATGGAAGCATGTACACAGCTGCATTGACTCTGGACTTGATGAAACACAGTGGACCAAAACCAGCAGCTGACATGGCTCCCCAAACCATTGCTGACTGAGGGAACTTCCGTTGTCTAGAGTTCAGGAGTGGCTTGACCATGGGAATACGGCTATTGAAGTTGTATCTGTTGAAAAGCTCTATGGAGATGATGATTTCATTTTCCAGCATGATCAGGCACCTGTCCACAGTGCCAAAACCACCAGTAACTGGTGTACTGACCATGGCATTACTGTCCTTCATTGGCCTGCCAACTCCCCTGACCTAAACCTCATAGAGAATTTGTGGGTTATTGTGAAGAAGAAGCTGAAAGACACCAGGCCCAATAATGCAAATGAGCTAAAGGCCGCTATTTAAGCATCCTGGGCATCCATAACACCTCAGCAATGCCACAGGCCGATTGCCTCCATGCCACGCCATATTGATGCAATAATTCGTGCAAAAGAATTCCCAACAAGTACTGAGTGCATTAATTGACATTTACAAATGTTTGATTTTGTTTTGCTGTTATAAATCTTTTTTTTTAACTTGGTCTGAGGAAATATTCAAATTTTTTTAGATAGTATTTTTGAGTTTTCTTAAGCTGTATGCCATAATTAGCAATATTAAAATAATAAAAGGTTTGCAATATTTCCGTTGATGTGTAATGAATCCAGAATGTATGACATTTTCATGTTTTTAGTTGCATTACAGAAAATAAAAGACTTTATCACAATATTCAAATTTTCTGAGACAGTCCTGTATATTGTGCTTTCCAGAAAAAAATACCACAATGAAGTTGAATGTGTTTCTTCTTGTAGCAGTAATCACTTTGGTATTTGATGGCCCTTCCATAAATAATCATATTTAAAAGACGCTGAGCAAGTGTGACTTATGAACCTATTTCATTCCTCCGCCTGCAGAAGCTGTAGTTCATCCCTAATGGCTTCTGGGCTACAGCTCATATTTTACATGTTTGATCTGCGTAAAACCCCGCAACGACAGCTGCACTTTTAAAATATACGCATCGCCGATAAAACAAGACTATGAAAGTTGCTGTAAAATTTAAGAGCGACTGTCTTCATTGCATATAAGCGCTGCTTGTCAAGGTGTGTCATGTTCAGCCTCCTACCAACTAAATCATAGAAAAAAGGTGAAATAAAGTTCATATATTTGCATGTGCACCACACAAGATGAGATGCTGGCCCAAAGAGTAATTGCTTCAGCGACTGAAGAGGGCATAATAAAGTCCTTTGAGTAAAACAAGACATGGTGCTTATAGCTACAGTCGCTGCCGTTAACAAGCTGATTTTGAGCCGTGACATTTCCCCACGGTCTTTTAGAAAAACCCCGTAACGCTGGTCTCCCGCATACGTTTTTGTCACATTTACCACCGTGACATATACTCCCATGATGATGAGCTTTGTTAGCTGACAGCGTACCGCAAGTAATTAGTGCAAAAGGTCACTGTCATCCTAGCACATGCAAGGATACGACACAGCGTTTTATCACGCTGATGGGAAATTAACGATGCACAATGAGGCTTGAATTTCACTACTTATTTACTTTCCCCAACGACATCGCTCAGCTCTTGCATATTCTAATTTTCTCCATTTGTCACATGCTGCTGATTGTGCAGAATGTGAGCAAACATTTGTTTCAGAGCTTGACGTGTCGACAACATTATTAGCAAACTTGACTCACTGCAGGAGCCCGCATTGTCGCATCACTTAAGGCAACAATATTTACCATTTTCACAATAAATCATTTTGACGGCTGGCTTGTATTAAAGGCCTACTGAAATGACATTTTCCTATTTAAACCGGGATAGCAGGTCCATTCTATGTGTCATACTTGATCATTTTGCGATATTGCCATATTTTTGCTGAAAGGATTTAGTAGAGAACATCGACGATAAAGTTCGCAACTTTTGGTGCTGATAAAAAAGCCTCGCCTTTACCGCAAGTCGCAGACGATGACGTCACAAGGGTGAGGGCTCCTCACGTCCTCACATTGTTTTTAATGGGAGCCTCCAGTAGCAAGAGCTATTCGGACCGAAAAAGCGCCAATTTCCCCATTAATTTGAGCGAGGATAAAAGATTTGTGGATCATGATATTGATAGCGAAGGACTAGAAAAAAAATAAGAATAAAATAAAATAAAAAGCGACGGCTCCGGGCGGCGGCAGTGTGAGCGTTTCAGATGTAATTAGACACATTTACTAGGATAATTCTGGAAAATCCCTTATCTGCTTATTGTTTTAACAATGTTTTAGTGAGATTGTAAAGACATACCTCGAGGTCGGATGGCTGAGGTGAACACACAGTGTCTCAGAGAGAAGCCGAGGACCCAAGCTCACAGCTGCCTTTCAAACAGCTACTGCAGGAGGACGAATAAGCCAATGATGTCTCCGGTAAGATATATATTACAATTTTCCCATCCAAAAACATGCTGGTTTACGTAGAGAAACATGTTCGCTTGACCACTCTGTGTTAAAAACAAAGAAACACCGGCTGTGTCTCGGTGCTAAAGACAGATGCAATACACCGCTTTCCACCAACAGCATTGTTCTTTATAGTCTCCATTATTAATTGAACAAAAGATTCAGCAACACAGATTTCCAAATTACAATGTAATTATGCGATGAAAAGAGACGACTTTTAGCCGTAACTGGTGCTGAGCTAATAATTCCTGACAGTCCGTGACGTCACGCGCACGCGTCATCATTCCGCAACGTTTTCAACAAGAAACTCCACGGGAAATTTAAAATTGCAATTTAGTAAACTAAAAAGGCCGTATTGGCATGTGTTGGAATGTTAATATTTCATCATTGATATATAAACTATCAGACTGTGTGGACGGTAGTAGTGGGTTTCAGTAGGCCTTTAAACGGGAACTGCACTTTTTTTTTTTTAATTTTGCCCGTGACAGATTATTTTTTTTAATGCATTCTAACTCGTAGGTAAACGTAAATAGAAGTCTGATAACCATTCAAACGGCGGCAAAAAAACTCCATTTACATTTCGTGACTTGAGTATTAACCAGATATCAGTAATAATATTGTAAGCGCTAACGAAGACGAACTATAGAGGTGCCATGATCACTTCCTGTGTACCGATGTTTGCACACAGCTGCTTTCTCGCTTCCTTACTCCCTAAAGGTTTATTGTAGATCAAAAATCATGCTTCTCACCTGAAAAGTAGGTGACTGAAGATATAATTCTGACAAGTCGGGACACTTTGACAGCTATATAGGACTTGGAACTGGCGAGAACGACATGAAGATCATGAGTAATTTTTCACCTAAATGGGAATATATAAACACCTCAGCAGTAAGTATCCTAATGACAGCTAACATCGTACAGTTAGTGATGTATTGTTATGTTTGTTGGCTCTCATAAAGTCTGCAGTGAGCAAACAGTGATAAAGAAGAAAACGTGATGCATTTTTTAATTAATACCTCGCGTATGTTTAAAATGATCAAATACATAAATATTAAATGTTAGTATAAATACGCCTGTTGCTAAATTACATACATACTTACATCATGTATATAAAATCCTAATTGCGGTGTTTGGATGTTTTTAGGGGCTCTACAGCCAGAATTGAACCACTCCCATAGACTCCATTGTAAGCGGACTTTTGATTGTATTTATTTACCGATGGGCCACCAGATCATAAGGCACACTGCCGATGAGTGGGTCTATTCAGGTCTTTTTTCATACAAAAGGCGCACCATACCAAATAAAATAGCTTCGGGTCAGTAAAGCACAACCATAATTATTCCGTACATAAGGTGCACTGTCTGTGAGACTTGCGTGGCATAGCGATGCCGGATTCGTTCTTCCCAGGATGCATCGAGCAAGAACACAGCGTAAGGTAAGAAATAAGTATTTATAAAACTAATAAAACAGGCCAGAACAAAAACACTGGTGCTAGGCAGATAAGGGAAACAAATCGCGCTAGCATGGGAGCTAGGGAAACGAACAGAAAAACAACACTTGGCACGAATGCACGAAAAGGCAAAACAAAAGCTACTAACATGAGAGGTAGGGAAAAATAAGCGTAGCGTGAAAGCTAGCGGGTAATAGCAATGAAAACAAGTCGTCATCTGTTGCGTGAAAGCAAATTAGGATCCGAGAATGAACTAAGAAAAGGGGCAGTCTTAAATACGGCAGTAATCAGTAGAAAACAGGTGTGCGTAGAAAGCAAGGGGCAGGTGAACTAATAAGCTACCAAAGTGACAGAACAAAACAGGAACTAAGGACGTCAAACAACACAGTGTGATACCAAAATGGAAACAAAAACAAGAATATGGAATGATCGGGGCATCGGATCATAACAGGATCTCCCCCTAAAAGGACAGATCCCAGATGTCCCAAAAAACAAAAAACTTGAAACTCCCCCCACCACCACAAGAAAGTTAAGCGAAGGGGGGGCGGAGGGAGGCCATGGTGGAGGGTCGCCAGGTCGTGTGTCCCCGAATCCATCAAGGACAAGTCAGGTGGCGGCAGCGGATGGAACGCCGCAGCCGCAAAAGTCTTGGCGGGCGACCTCGAAAAGGCCACATCGGTGGCCGCCGAGAAGGTGGGCGTGAGTGGCGCCAAAAGTTAAGCAGCCATAGAGTTGTTTGACTAAGTTTTAAGTTTGGCTGCTGCTTGCACCACTGGCGTCCATATACTGACCTTTGAGAGGACCGCCTGCAGGCCCCAGATTGCTGCTTGTGCAGCAGGCCAGCTCGAGGATGCTAAAATGTCGTCATAGAAGCAGGCGGCGTTGTCGTCGTTGCCGTGGAAGTAGGAGGCGAAAGAGTCGTCGTCGCCGTGGAAGCAGGTGCGGGTGCTGCAGCCAAAGCAGGTGGCGTCGTCGTGGAGACAGGAAGAGTCGTCGTTGCGTGGAAGCAGCAGGTGGTGTGGGGTCCAGCCTAGGAGCAGGTGCTAGTGTGGGCTCCAGCCCTGGAGCAAGTGCTGGAGTAGGCTCCAACCTTAGAGCAAGTGCTGGTGTGGGCTCCAGCCTTGGAGCGGGTGCTGGAGTGAGATCCAGGCAAGGATCAGATGCTGGTGTGAGAACCAGGCAAGGATCAGATGCTGGTGTGAGAACCAGGCAAGGGTCAGGTGCTGGAGTGAGAACCAGGCAAAGGTCAGGTGCTGGTGTGAGAACCAGGCAAGGGACAGGTGCTGGTGTGCGAACTAGGCTTGAGTCAGATGCTGGTGTGAGAACCAGGCTTGAGTCGGATGCTGGTGTGAAAACCAGGCTTGAGTCGGATGCTGATGTGAAAACCAGGCTTGAGTCCGGTGCTGGTGTGAGAACCAGGCTTGAGTCAGATGCTGGTGTGAGAACCAGGCTTGAGTCGGATGCTGGTGTGAGAACCAGGCTTGAGTCGGATGCTGGTGTGAAAACCAGGCTTAAGTCGGATGCTGGTGTGAAAACCAGGCTTAAGTCCGGTGCTGGTGTGAAAACCAGGCTTGGGCTAGGACTAGCTACAGGTGCTAGCCGTGGTGCAGGTGGAGGCGGTCTAGCGGGCCGCGGTTTGACAGGCTGGAACACTGGTGGAGGAGGACACGTAGGAGGTTGTGGCTTAGATGGTCAAAAAACCGGTGGAGGAGGATGAGGTTTGACGGGCCAAAAAACAGGTAAAAGGTGGCCGCATAGGAGGTTGTGGCTTGGCAGGTTGAAAAACCGGTAAAGGTGGCCGCGTAGGAGGTTGCGGTTTGGCAGGTCGAAAAACCGGTAAAGATGGCCTGTTTGCAGGTTGCGGCTTGGCAGGTCGAAAAAATGGTAAAGGTGGCCTGCTTGGAGGTTGCGGCTTGGCAGGTCGAAAAACCGGTAAAGGTGGCCTTCTTGGAGGTTGCGACTTGGCTGAGCGCAGCTGTGCGACCTCCATAGCACAGTAACCAGCACGCGCTCCCTGTGGTGTGAGATTGTCTCTATGGGTGGGTGGACGGAGGTCAGGAGGTGGGTAGACCACTCCCCTCTCGATTGTCCAAAATTTCCTTTGGCAAAAGACGAACAAAAACGCTGAATTGGGCGGGGCTTGAGACCTTAGGGACGGGGTCAAAAATGCAGGTGACTGAAAGTAATTAATTTTATTATTAACGTCCATGTCTTTAAAATCTGGCTGAGAGTTAGAATCTTTAAAAAAAAATGATTGGGTGACGTCACCGGGGGGCGTTACCGAAATGAAGTCACAGCTGCTGTCTGTGAGAGAGACAGAGCAGCCGGAGGAATGTTTGGGAAAGGAAAAAAAAATTACCAGACACGTGAGGGGAGTATTTGACAGGTTGAAGCTGGCTGTGTTCTAGAGGGGGAAGTCGTGAAATTGGAGCGTCACTGCCGCGAGGCGGTGCCCTTTTCTGCGACTTCCGCATTCGCTGACAAGTGCGAGCGCTTTCAGAGGGAACATCACCATTCCAGGTGGTATTGACCGGGACCATGAAACCATCAGGGCCCCACATCATGTCATCACCTGGCATACAGCGGCGTGTTTCAGCCTCCATTGCTCGAAGCACCATCCACGTTTCTTCGTCGAAGACGTCCTTGTTGCTGTCCGACGCGAAATAACCTTTCAATGCTCGGATCCTACAGTGTGACTTGCGTGGCATAGCGATGCCGGATTCGTTCTTCCCAGGATGCGCCGAGCAAGAACACAGCGTAAAGTAAGAAATAAGTATTTATTTGACTAATAAAACAGGCCAGAACAAAAACATTGGTGCTAGGCAGATAAGGGAAACAAATGGCGCTAGCATGGGAGCTAGGGAAACGAACAGAAAAACAACACTTGGCACGTCGGCACAAAAAGGCAAAACAAAAGCTACTAGCATGAGAGCTAGGAAAAACGAAGCGTAGCGTGAAAGCTTGCGGGTAATAACAATGAAAGCAAGTCGTCATCTGTTGCGTGAAAGCAAATTAGGATCCGAGAATGAACTAACAAAAGGGGCAGTCTTAAATACGGCAGTAATCAGTAGAAAACAGGTGTGCGTAGAAAGCAAGGGGCAGGTGAACTAATAAGCTACCATGGTGACAGAACAAAACAGGAACTAAGGACGTCAAATAACATAGTGTGATACCAAAATGGAAACAAAAACCAGAATACGGAATGTTACGGGCATCGGATCATAACACTGTCGAATTTTGAGAAAATGAAAGGAATTTAAGTGCGCCTAATAGTCCGAACAATACAGTAATATGTAGAATGCATTTTTCTTAAATCTGTCCATCGTCATGTACTTTCATAATGATTGAGAACGAAAATATTCCCAAAAAAGTGCAGTTCCACTTTAAGGGCAATGTCATTTCTGTCATTGCCACGGTTGACCCAAATCACTTAATTTTGGTCTGTATAGTATTGGTGGACCAGCCAGGACCCAACTCTGTAGCGTTTCTATGTTGTTGTTTAACGTTAACGGCAGGCAGTCCAAGGTTTAAAATGCACTGAACTATTTCATAATACAGTGGAACTTCTAAAGCCATACCTGATATGAATATTCCCTCCCTCCGTGGGAGGGAGGTGAGTTGTTGATACCTGCTGTGTTTAGCAGGTGTGTTGGGAGGATGAATTATGTTCATTATGTCTTCTTTAAACGTTAGCAAAATGTTCTTGTGCGCAGACAAATAGCATTTAGAGAGTAATGGATAAATCTTAATTTTGGCTGTCTCTTCAGCTTGCTGCTTCCTGGTAGGACATCACGTCCCCAAAGTCAGCTGGCTGTTTAACTATTTGTCTGCACGCAAGATTATTTGACCAATAGTGCTAGGAGGATGTTTCTACATAGGGACGTGACGGATCAAATATACTGAAAAAGAAGAGACTCACAAAAACTGAGGAAAATACATTTACATGCATTTGCGCAGTGTTAGAAAAGAGAAACTTTACTAAAGGAACAATAATAATAATGTTTCTGAAATAAACTGTTTATACAATTTAAGTGCAAATGTTTGGTTTGTCTGAGAAGACATTTGGCCTCTCATCCAAGTAGGCTTCATCAGTTCACGCTCATACTTAGATTGGTCAGATCTAGTCTTAGAATTAGATTGGTTAGATCTAGTCTGCATTTACTCCAACACTAGGCAACTGGCAAGAATGCTTCCGCCCTATTGTAGTGAGGACAACAATTGCTGAGATGTAAAATAATAATAATAATAATAATGGATTAGATTTATATCGCGCTTTTCTATTGTTAAATACTCAAAGCGCTCACAGAGAAGCGGGAACCCATCATTCATTCACACCTGGTGGTGGTAAGCTACATCTGTAGCCACAGCTGCCCTGGGGTAGACTGACGGAAGCGTGGCTGCCAGTTTGCGCCTACGACCCCTCTGACCACCACAAATCATTTATTCATCATTCATTCACCAGTGTGAGCGGCACCGGGGGCAAAGGGTGAAGTGTCCTGCCCAAGGACACAACGGCAGCGATTTGGATGTTAATAGGTAGGAAGTGAACCTGCAACCCTCAGGTTTCTGGCACGGCCACTCTACCCACTACGCCATGCCGCCCCAAAAAGAGCAATCATACTGTCATTAAAGTGGAATTTACCCTTGTTGTTGATTGATTGATTGAAACTTTATTAGTAGATTGCACAGTAAAGTACATATTCCTTACAATTGGCCACTAAATGGTAACACCCAAATAAGTTTTTCAACTTGTTTACGTCAGAGTCCACGTTAATCAATTCAAGGTAATATTGTTTGGCAGAACGATAGCTGTGGATCGGCCACTATAAGCCTAAAATATTTCTGAATCACCCACGTTAGCATTCCATTCAGTCAAAGAAACTTCTGTGACCAGAATGTTTCTGTTATTTGTTGGAGTTTAAATTGCAGTCTTTTAGGAATGGTTGAAAGGACAGTGTTGTATGTGGGAGACAGGTGTTGTTGCAGACCCCCTCTTCTGTTTATAGATGGTATTTCAACCTTAGAATCTGTACATTTTTGTTCACCAAGGAGTGCTCTTTCTCCTCGAGGTGGAGGTAGACGGCTGAGATTTGGCCTCTACTGTTGTTTTTTTCACTATGATAGGGCGGAACCATCCTTGCCAAGGCACACCCTCCATATGTTGGAGTATAAATATTTTGGCATCAGCCACTCGAGTAGATCTGATAAATCTAAGTCTATGCGCCTGAACTAATGAGGCCTACTCGGACGACATGCTGAACGTCTATGTGGAGAGGCTGATCCGACGGTCCGACAGAGAGGCACGGCACGCTGGAGCGAGACCCAAGATGGCGGCGAGGAGGCGAGGATGGTGACCGAGCGGCAAGGCGGGGCGTGCCGGGAGCTACGGCACAAACGGGATCAGGTGTGTGGCTCGCGCACCTGTACACGATTAACATATCTCCAACCGCTGTATAAAAGGGGAAAAGGAGGAGAGAACGGGGCTGGTGATGGTGCAGAGCGAGAGCAACCCAAACAGGGAAGGAACTAGAGAGAGAGACGACAAAACGAGCAGCAGCGCGTGCAACCCGGAAGAGAGCGAGAGGCAGACGCAGACAACGGGGAAGGCTGAAAAGCAACACGCAAAAGACTTTTGTTTATTGAAAAATAAAGAAGTCTACACCTTCTCAAAGGCATGTCTTTCCTTGGTGGTCCCTGGAACCCGCAAGACGATGGCACGAGTTGTTCACAGTCTATTAAGACAAATCAAACAGTCCAATTGCCATCCCATCCATCCATTTCTACCGCTTATTCCCTTTCGGGGTCGCGGGGGGCGCTGGCGCCTATCTCAGCTACAATCGGGCGGAAGGCAGGGTACACCCTGGACAAGTCGCCACCTCATCGCAGGGCCAACACAGATAGACAGACAACATTCACACTCACATTCACACATTAGGGCCAATTTAGTGTTGCCAATCAACCTATCCCCAGGTGCATGTCTTTGGAAGTGGGAGGCAGCCGGAGTACCCGGAGGGAACCCACGCATTCACGGGGAGAACATGCAAACTCCACACAGAAAGATCCCGAGCCTGGATTTGAACCCAGGACTGCAGGAACTTCTTATTGTGAGGCAGACGCACTAACCCCTCTGCCACTGTGAAGCAGTCCAATTGCGATCGATTAAATGCCCTGAGAATAGAATGAGCTGGATGAATGAGAACATCTATAGATAAGTGCAAATGAAAACAGAGCTTCACCACGTTAGTCATCATTTTTTGCGCCGAGGGAAAACTATGACATTAGCTTCAAACACCTTCCGTTTGTTTGATATGGTCATCACTGCCCCAATTGGTGGAAAAGTGTATTACAACTGGCTAAGAGTGTCAAAACAAATCGGTTTTCGAATTAATCGTGACTCTTGTGTAACAATCCGTAATTGATTGGAAAAAAAAAATCAACAATTTTTAAAAAAAATTCCAAAATCTGTCCTGTCCAGCCACTGTAGTTAAAATGTTATTAAACATAACCAGTTTTCTTTTAAAGAAATTTATCAGAGCTGTTTATCTATATTATGAAGAAATCTAGGTAATCATAAAACCGGCACCCAATGTTATTAAAATAAGTTTTGATTTTTAATCGAGTATTGCTTTGAATCGAAAAACGATTCTGAATTGAACAGTTAAATCGAATCATGTGGTGCCAAAAGATTCACAGCCCTACAACTGAGTACCGCTGCGGCCCATACAGACAGAAACAGATGTATTTCGGTTGCCTTCTCGGGGGAGTTTGCAGTCCAAAAATGGGCCCCTTTCCTACGGTTAACAAACCATGCCCTAGTAGTTCCACTTTACAACTTAACTTTCTGCTCCCTGACTGTTTGAAAGCTTAACGTGCCCTTCTTGCAGCTGTGAGCTTGCCCTTCAGACCATACTGCACATCCCTGGCCAAATGGCACCGAGGCCCTACGCATTCTCCACCGACACGTCTCCCCGAGGAGGCCAAAGTTCCACTGCTGCACTTGGTATGCTCCTCAGACCGGAACCCAACTCCAATTAGAGACCCAGATGGCCCCGTGCTGCTGTTTGTCATAAAAATAATGATAAGTGGTGAGCAACAAATGCAGTAACGACATATAATGTCTTCATCTGTAATATCCACAGGCAGTAATGTGTCACAGGTATCAGCTACAGACGAAGCCTGCATCCCAGGAGGGAACTCGGCAACGACGCCTGCATCCCCAATGAGGAGCTCAAGGTGCTCAAGGGTGGCAGGGAGCTGCAAGAAACATGCTTCTCATCAACAGCAAAATCTCCTCTGAGAGCCTGGCCCTCAGTGTGGCAGTTAGCACTGACAAATGACTGCTATCGAGTGGTGCTGCGGTCCCTTGCTGGTGGGCACACCTCGTTTTGTCTCTGTATCACTCCAGATTTCATTTCATCGAACAATGTTCCATTGTGAGCAACTGTATTATCACAAGTATGGGCCATTGGATAAAATAAACAGATGCTATCAATGTGTGCTTGCATTGTGTGTGTGTGTGTGTGTTTGTGTGAGTGCACATCAGGAAATTGAAAGTCATTTTGCACGCGCTAATGACGGCGGCGAGCAGCAACACAAAGATTTGAAGCGGGCGCCATTGAATGGTTGGATGGTGAAAAACACACTGCTCGCGAGATGAATACAGAAAGCATTTGAAAGACTTTCCTCCCATTTCGCCCCTCGATGCATACAAATTTTGTCAATGAAAGTTTTTCTGTTCAATCTTACTTCACCTTAATATTCAACCCCTGATACACCCTCCCATGCAGGCCCCACCCAGGTTAGGTATGGAATCTCAAAACATGGGTTACTTCCTAACTCACCAGAATTATGCAGGGGGACATGAATTATACGGATATCCATATCAGCAACAATTGACTATCAAAAGACACAAGATGGCTATTTGCGGCCTGTAATCGGTCGTTTATCAGCCTGCGGCACATTCTTAATGTACAATGAAGCCTGCACATTCATTACATTTGCAGAGACCGGAAAAACTAAATCATGCATTTTTGGCTCAGCAAACTAATAAAAATGGTCAGCTGAAAACCTACAGTGGGGCAAAAAAGTATTTAGTCAGCCACTGATTGTGCAAGTTTCCACTTAAAATGATGACAGAGGTCTGTAATTTTCATCATAGGTACACTTCAAAATCCAGGAATTCACATTGTAGGAATTTCAAAGAATTTATTTGTAAATTATGGTGGAAAATAAGTATTTGGTCAACCATTCAAAGCTCTCACTGATGGAAGGAGGTTTTGGCTCAAAATCTCACGATACATGGCCCCATTCATTCTTTCCTTAACACGGATCAATCGTCCTGTCCCCTTAGCAGAAAAACAGCCCCAAAGCATGATGTGTCCACCCCCATGCTTCACAGTAGGTATGGTGCTCTTGGGATGCAACTCAGTATTCTTCCTCCTCCAAACAAGAAAAGTTGAGTTTATACCAAAATGGATACATGAATGATACAGCAGAGGATTGGGATGTCATGTGGTCAGATGAAATCAAAATATAACTTTTTGGTATAAACTCAACTCGTCGTGTTTGGAGGAAGAAGAATACTGAGTTGCATCCCAAAAACACCATACATGCTGTGAAGCATGGGGGTGGAAACATCATGCTTTGGGGCTCCACAGCTTCGGACTCCAGGGTAAATGAAGAGTCCGGCGATTAGTTGCTAAAGGGGCTTTATTGAGGTCTTGCACACAGCAAATCCAACAAAACACCAACCCCTCCTGCACTCGCGCTAAGCTCCCTCACCTCACTCGCCCACACACTCAATGACGTCACATATTAAAAGGGCCACACACACACATACCTAACTCTCATAACACATGCTAACCTATTTGAAGCGTCACCACCGCATTCAACCAGCCTCTACTCGGCGAGTCAGGCAGGGCTGAAGCAATAACAAATGTTTTTATAGCAGCATATTTAAGTCCATATTGCATTAAAAACTAGATTTTGACCCACTTATATGGTGGAAGAACAATGAGCCCATATATCCTCTTACTGGCAAGTTAGCCAGGCTAATAAAAGTCTCAATCAATCAATCAAAAAAATCACTTTATATGTAGAAAGGTTTAGTTAAGAAACCATTTTGAGCCTTATCTTATTTAGTTTTTATTTTATATATGTTGACCACATTAACCCTGGCAATGGATCCTGTGTGTGTGTATATGTATGGTATGCCATTGTTTATAAATTTGGTAAATAAATAACCAAAACAATTTGTATTTTGTAGTTTTCTTACTGTACCGAAAATGAACCGAACTGTGACCTCTAAAATGAGGTACGTACCGAACCGAAATTTTTGTGTACCGTTACACCCCGAGCGACTGCTCATCTCGGCATCCGGCACGCCCCTGAGGAACATGTACCTGTAAAGCTAAGTTGAAGGCGTACAGTCAAGAAAAAAGAATGACTAAATGGAAATATCAATTTCAAAATCTTCTTGGTAGTGAGCCAGTAGTTACCGACCAGCCAACTCGGCAGTTGTTGAACGAGAACGTGATATTAAGAAAAGCATTTTTTCCCAATGGAAGAACTAGAGGCAGTACTTAAAGGCCTACTGAAACCCACTACTACCCACCACACAGTCTGACAGTTTATATATCAATGATGAAATACAAACATTGCAACACATGCCAATACGGCCTTTTTAGTTTACTAAATTACAATTTTAAATTTCCTGCGGAGTTTCCTGTTGAAAACGTCGCGCAATGATGACGCGGATGATGACGCGTGTTTTTGACGTGATGGGTTGGAGGGGACATATTAGTCAGCACCACTTGCGGCTAAAAGTCGTCTCTTTTCATCGCGCAATTACACAGTATTTTGGACATTTGTGTTGCTGAATCTTTTGCAATTTGTTCCATTCATAATGGAAAAGTCAAAGTAGAAAGATGGAGGTGGGAAGCTTTAGGCTTTAGCCACACAAACACACAGTGTTTCCTTGTTTAAAATTCCCGGAGGTGAAGCTTTACTATGGATCAGAGCGGTCAAGCAAACATGGATCCCGACCACTTGTCAACCGGCAGGTTTCGGTGAGAAAATTGTGGTAAAAAGTCGCCTCTTACCGGAGATCAGCGGAGCTTGCGCCGTCCATGCAGCTGCCGTCGACTTCCCTCAGAGACTGGCGTCAACACACCCGTGGACACACCCCCTCCGACTATCAGGTACTATTTAACTCACTAAAACACTAGCAACACAATAGAAAGATAAGGGTTTTTCCAGAATTATCCTAGTAAATGTGTCTAAAAACATCTGAATCGCTCCCAATGCAATCGCCCTTTTTTTTTTAAACTTTATTTTTATTTTATTTTATTTTTTAAAGTCCTTCACTGACAATATCCTCACCCACGAATCTTTCATTCTCGCTCAAATTAATGGGGAAATTGTCGCTTTCTCGGTCCGAATAGTTCTTGATGCTGGAGGCTCACATTATAAACAATGTGAGGCTGTGAGGAGCCCTCACACCGATGACGTCATCGTCTGCGACTTCCGGTAAAGGCAGGGCTTTTTTATTAGCGACCAAAAGTGGCAAACTTTATCGTCGATGTTCTCTACTAAATCTTTTCAGCAAAAATATGGCAATATCGCGAAATGATCAAGTATGACACATAGAATGGACCTGCTATCCCCGCTTAAATAAGAAAATCTCATTTCAAGGAATGGGCCTTTAAACAAAAATCAGAAAGCAGGGGGTTTGGATGACATCCCTCCAAAAGTCTGGAAAACTGGCAGCTTCAATTATATTCTTTTAGGCTTCTGTAACTCTGTTTACCATCAAAATGAGATACTACTTTTGAGAAAAAGTTGTATATTTCCCTTCCTCAAGAATGGCGATCTGAGTATCCCAAGCAACTAAAGAGGAGCTACACTTACTCCAATCATAGCTAAAATATACAAAGCAAATGCTCCTCAATTGTATACAACGAAAGATTGAAAAGCAGTTGAAAAACTGGTCAAATGTTCACTGTCAGCAGATTAAATGAAGGTGACAAAAGTGAAAAATTTCATTGCAGTCATGTTTTTTGTAGATTTTGCAAAAGCTTTTGACTCTGTCCAGGGAGAAAAAATGGCAGGCATCTTAAAGGCATATGCTATCTACAGATGGTGACACTGATTTTATTTTACATCTGTGCTGGTGTGCAACAAGGAGACACCCTGGCCCTCTTTCTATTCATCATCTGTCTTGACTATGTGCTATGCGCTTCAATAGATACACACCGTGAACTGGGATTTACTTTGGACCAATCCAGAAGCAGACGATACCCAGCCATCCATATAACGGTTGCAGACTATGCAGATATTGCTCTTTTTGCAAACAACACAGAGGATGCTGACAAAACTGTTGCACATGCCTGAGACTGCTGCCAGCTTTATTGGCCCCCATGTTACCACAAAGAAAACAGTTTGTGACCTTCAATACTGCCGGGTAAACCAAAACTTTAGACAAAAAACCACTGAAAAATGTCTCAGAGTTCACTTACCTTGGAAGCAATAAACGGTTCTACCAAAAGGGGTGTCGAAATTTGTATTCCAAAAAGTCATGGGCAGCCTTAGACATACTAAAATAGTGTGGAAATAATTTCTACCAGACAAGATGAAGAGATAATTTTCCAGAGCTGTGCTAGAGTCTGTCCTTGTACATGGTTCAGTCACTTGGACACTTATTAGATTAGATAACATGTTGAACGGCACAAACACCAGGATGTTACGTGCAGTTTTTAACATCTCGTGGAAAGAGCACCCCACAAAGCAACAGCTTTATGGTGGCTTGCCAGATCCATCAACAATAATGAAAAAAACTATGTTTGAGATTTGCTGGCCTTTGCTGTCGAAACAAGGAATAACTTGTGATATACTGCTATGGACACCAAGACACGGCAACAGTGAGTTGGCCCGACCCAGGACAACCTACAATCAGAAAATTGCACATGATGCCAACTGTGAAGCTAAAAATCTGAAAGCATTGATGGAAGATCGGGAGGATGGCGAGAAAGTGCCAGATTCTACCATCATAGCCACTGCCGTTGTGTCCTTGGCAAGACACTCTACCCTCCTTGCTCCCAGTGCCACCCACACTGGTTTAAATGCAGCTAAGATGTACAAAACCCAAAACCAGTGAAGTTGGCACGTTCAATCAATCAATCAATCAATCAATGTTTACTTATATAGCCCTAAATCACTAGTGTCTCAAAGGGCTGCACAAACCACAACACAAACAACTACGACATCCTCGGTAGGCCCACATAAGGGCAAGGAAAACTCACACCCAGTGGGACGTCGGTGACAATGATGACTATGAGAACCTTGTAGAAGACGGAAGCAATGGATGTCGAGCAGGTCTAACATGATACTGTGAAAGTTCAATCCATAGTGGATCAAACACAGCCGCGAGAGTCCAGTCCAAAGCGGAGCCAGCAGGAAACCATCCCAAGCGGAGGCGGATCAGCAGCGCAGGGATGTCCCAAGCCGATACACAGGCAAGCGGTCCATCCTGGGTCCCAACTCTGGACGAGCGGTCCATCCTGGGTCCCGACTCTGGACAGCCAGTACGTCATCCTTGGCCATCGGACCGGACCCCCTCCACAAGGGAGAGTGGGACATATGAGTAAAAAAAAAAGAAACGGCAGATCAACTGGTCTAAAAAGGGAGTCTATTTAAAGGCTAGAGTATACAAATGAGTTGTGTAAAATCATAAATATAAACAGAATACAATGATTTGCAAATCATTTTCAATTTATATTCAATTGAATACACTGCAAAGATAAAATATTTAATGTTCGAACTGAGAAACTTTAATTTTGTTTTGCAAATAATCATTAACTCAGAATTTAATGGCAGCAACACATTGCAAAAAACTTTGCACAGAGGCGGGAAGGAAGGTCACAGGGATTGCCGCTTACTTGCAGTAATTTCTCCAGATTCTCTGAACCTTTTGATGATATTGTGGACCGGAGATGGTAAAATTCCAAAATGTCTTGCAATAACTGGTTGGAAATGTTGTTCTTAAACAATTTGCACACGCATTTGTTCCCAAAGTGGTGACCTTCGCCCCATTCTTGTTTGTGAATGACTGAGCATTTCATGGAAGCTACTTTTATACCCAGTCATGGCACCCACCTGTTACCAAATAGCTCGTTCACCTGTGGGATGTTCCAAATAAGTGTTTGATGAGCATTCCTCTGCTTTCTCAGTCTTTTTTGCCACTTGTGCTAACTTCTTTGAAACATGTTGCAGGCATCAACATCCAAATGACCAAATATTTGCAAAAAAATAACAAAGTTTACCAGATTGAACGTTTTTGCAGATTATTCAATTGAATATAGGTTGAAATAAATTGCAGATTTGCGATTTACATAATGTGCCAACTTCACTGGTTTTGGGGTTTGTAAATCTTGGGTTTCACAACGTGAAGCGCTTTAAGTCTCTTGGGAAAAATGGCTATATAATTATAATACACTTCATTTCACTTACATGATTAGAGATTGGCTGATCCGAAATTTTGATCTGATCTGTAAAGTTCAAATTTAAGTTGGTTAAAGTACCAATGATTGTCACACACACACTAGGTGTGGTGAAATTTGTCCTCTGCATTTGACCCATCCCCTTGATCACCCCCTGGGAAGTGAGCAGTGGGCAGCAGTGGTGCCGCGCCCGGGAATCATTTATTGTGATTTAACCCCCAATTCCAACCCTTGATGCTGAGTACCAAGCAGGGAGGGAATGGGTCCCATTTTTGGTATGACTCGGCTGGGGCTTGAACACCCAAACTACCGATCTCAGGGCGGACACTCTAACCACTAGGCCACTGAGTAGGTTAAATTTGAATGACAATAAAGGAAGTCTAAGTCTTAGTCTAATTCTTCATCCAAACGAGAAGATAAAAAACATTCCTTGGCATTCCGGTGAGAGCAGAACTTATACAGTAAGTTATTGTATTACGTTCATAGTTTGTATTTCTTGTTCAGCGCTTGGCAATAATGCTACTTGCTGAATCTGCTCATCACACAGCGTCTAAAAAGTTCAGCTCATTTTCCTTATATTCAGGCTCTGAAATATAAAATTCTGGATCATCATTGGTCCCAAAATAATTGTTGTTGGCCCTCATTAAGTCTGCCATGTTTGGTTAAGGAAATGTACGGATTAATTCTGGTTTTGCTTACCGACCTCGAGGCAATTTTATTTGGTACATGGTGTAATGATAAGTGTGACCAGTAGCTGGCAGTCAAACATAATACATAAGTGTAGACTGCACTGCTATGAAGCCACAACGCTTGATGTGATTCAATGTGAGTATAATTATGCTAGGTGTATAAGGTAAGTCATTATCTGGCGTTTTGTTTTGCAATACTATGCAAAAGGAACTTTTCTGACCTTCTGGTACCTGCTGATCTGTATTTGGAATCTGCATAAATCCTGAAAAATTGCACGGGTCCACCTTTGTAGTCCGTGCCGACCAAGTAATCGATAAGCTTCTTCTTTTTCTCTATCTTCTTGTTCATCCTCCGCTGTTGCCATTTCTGATATAAAGTAGTGTAAAGTTCTTACTTACGTACATCTGTCAGTAAACTAGCCATGAAAGCGCTGATACATACCAGTGTAGTGAGTTAACATAATTCACCCAAAGAACTTTAGTTATTACAGAGTTCCGGTCGGGCGGTTTTTCACGGGACACATTTCTGGTGTTGTTGTTTCCCTATGAGAAGATACCGCACCATTTTTGATTTAAGTAAAGTCTGAATGTCATTAAAACAGTTAGCTCCATCTTTTGACACTTCTTCCACTCCCATCCTTGCACTGTACACCGCTACATCAAAGATGACGGGGAGAAAACGCTGTCGAAGATGTGCCACGTAAATAAGACCGCCCTCAAAACGGCGCATCCTGAAGCGACTGCCAGAAAGCGACATGAAGATGATTTGTAAAACATAATCTAGGCAACATTTTGACCAAAGAACCACCATTACATGTTATGTAGACCACGAGGAAGTGTTCAATTGAGGAAAAAAAATAAATACGACCCCTTTAATTTGCCTTATAATCCAGTGCACCTTATATATGAAAAAAATCTAAAAAATAAACCATTGATCAGCAGTGCGCCTTATAATTCAGAAAATAGGTTACATTTAGTAAGAAAAGTTACAGTACTTTGATACAAATTATTTCCAGGCTTTTGTGGGCCAAATAAAAATAAGTATCTGGCCCCCAGGCCTTGAGTTTGACACCTGTGGTCTAGAATATAGAGTGAATAATAGATGTATTTATCTCAGTGGTGGCTTTAATCTCTGGTGGTGTCCGGGTAATGTAACTGTACAGAATATCAGTAAACGCACACATCTACAGGCTAGTTTCCACCAAGTGCACATTTACATGATGGGGTTGGGGGGATGTATCCACTTGGGGAACATTTCAATGTAAACAACATTTCCACAGCAACACATCAAGTAGAGGCAGCAGATGCTTATGATTGCAACAAATCCTGTAAAATAGCTCAACAGCCAACAGCCTTGCACACGTTCAGGCCCTCGGATGACAAGTTTTTGTCGGTCTAAAAGGACGAGAGGCTCTGGTAAACACTGCTACAAATCTGTAAACAAAAACTTTGCTCACTTAAGGACACCTGCGTGGAGCATTTGGGTAGCCAAAGAACATTGTGACTAATCTTTGTATTTTAAGCCTCCAGCAGAGGGCAAACTAACATAATGAATGTGTCTGTACTTTGCAGACAGCCATCACACAATAGACTTCTTTACAGGAGATTTCATTCTGAAAATGAAGTAAAAACCTTATAAACTCCTTCTCTTTGACTCTTTGTACTACTCTGCTTCCTTAGTGTTGCAAGTAGCAAAGTTAGTTTTAACTTTGTTTTATGCGATTTTATCATTAAACAGTAGTTCTCAACCTTTTTTCAGTGATGTACCCCCTGTGAAAATGTTTTTAATTCAAGTACCCCCTAATCAGAGCAAAGCATTTTTGGTTGAAAAAAAGAGATGAATAAGTAAAATACAGCACTATGACATTAGTTTCTGATTTATTAAATTGTATAACAGTGCAAAATATTGCTCATTTGTAGTGGTCTTTCTTGAACTATTTGGAAAAACATATATAAAAATAACTAAAAACTATTTGAAAAATAAACAAGTGATTCAATTATAAATAAAGATTTTTACACATAAAAGTAATCATCAACTTAAAGTTCCCTCTTTGGGGATTGTAATAGAGATCCATCTGGAATTATGAACTCAATTCTAAAAAAAATTTCACAAAAAGTAAATCTTTAACATCAATATGTATGGAACATGTCCAAAAAAAATCTCGCCGTCAGTGTTGTAAGCATTTCACCAATCTCGCGCACTTTGCAAATTATACGTCATTTCCATTGTGCGCAAGCACTTTGCATATCACAAGACGAGATTTTGTTTGAAAATGGCGCGACTGTGCAAATGGATGGTTTGACGACAGCTGAAGAAAAATTTGCGGAATTCTTCACAGAAAGCTACATCGAACAGAAGAAGAACAGCAAAACAGTCTCCCAACACTGCGTAGATTGCATCAAGGGTTAGGGTTAGGATTAGTAGCCAGAACTTCCAACACTATCAATATATATCTGGAAGCAATTTCCAAAATTTGCCAAAAAGATTGTGCATTGTACAAACTGCGCCCATTGATTTGCAAAATGTGCACCACACATTATTCAAATATATAGCTGGAAGCAATTTGCAAAAAGATTGCGCATTATACAAATTAGCAAAATGCGGTTGCGCATTTTGCAAATTGCTCACATTAGTATTGTGCCTACAACATCAACACTGAATTTTGCATTGTTGCATTTTTTTTTTTTTTTAGTTTATGAACTTGCATTTATATTTTGTTGAAGTATTATTCAATAAATATATTTATAAAGGATTTTTGAATTGTTGCTATTTTTAGAACATTTTTTAAAAATCTCACGTACCCCTTGGCATACCTTCAAGTACCCCCAGGGGTACGCGTACCCCCACTTCAGAACCACTGTTGTACAGCATTGCCTCAGAAGATGCAAAATAAAACACTGCCGACTAGCGGCCATAATAAAGAACTGCGTGGGGAAGGAGTTAAATAAAAGCAAGATTTACAGTAGTACACATACCTGAAAAGGAACTCCTTCGCTGTGACTCTTTGTGCCACTCTGCTCCCTACACATATAAAACATACATTTTACCAACAGGCCTACGTAGTGTGGTCATGTGACAAAAAAAATGGCCGCGTCAAACAAATCGCATCAACACTTGCCACTCGAAAAACGCTCGTCGCACTCAAAGTAGCCGTTAAAACAACACAAAAAACACTTGCTATCTAAATGATACATAACAGTTAGCAATATAGGGCAATGATGACAAACATAAACCGTTGGTTTTTGTTAGAAATCGACACAGCAGGACTGCAATTTGGACAAAACTCACCTGAATATTGCAAGCCGGAAGGGGAGGAGCTACAGGAAACTACGGAAGCCTGACAGGGTACGCAATGACAGGTAGGAGTGAAATAAATATAATAGTACCGTTTTTTCTGGATTATAAGGCGCACTGCCGATGAGCGGGTTTATTCAATGTTGCAATGTTCAATGTTACCAAAGTTCCGCGGGTGAATTATGTAAACCCCCTACAGTTTTAGCGCTTTGATAGCTAGTCTACTGACAGATATAAGTAAGAACTTTACCATTTTTTAAATTAGAAATGGCAACAGCGGAAGATGATTGCCACATAAGAAGGTTGAGAAAAATAAGAAGCTTATGACTACGTGTCGTCACGGACTACAATTGTGGACTCGCGCACATTTGTAGGACTTATGCAGATCCCAAATACACATCAGCAAGTACTGGAAGGTAAGAAAATTTGGTTTTGCATAATATTGCGAAACAAAAAGCAAACTATAACCTGTTACCCAAGAATATACAACAATTATTTTAAAAAAAAGAGCAAAAATACTGTATAATCTTAGAGAAATATGTAATTTAAAAAATGTGTATGCACGTACATTACTTAAGACCTTCAGTATATCAGTATGTGGAATTAAATTATGGAATGGATTAAGCAGAGCGATCAAACAATGTACTAATATTATCCACTTCAAGAAACTCTTCAAACTTTAAGTGTTTACCAATTACAAAGAAGAAGAACCATGACACAAACATTCTCAATTTATTTAATCCATCCATTCATTTATTTTCAAAATAATCTTACTTATCTCATCATATGAAATATGACTTACTCCACCAATTATTATTATTAAATTATTATTATTTATTTTATTTTTTTTATTGTGATTACTTATGGAGGATATTGTGAATACATTGATAACAGGAGGTGAAGAAAAAGTTTTAGCAACTTTTATTAAAAAGGAAAAGGGCTAGGATTAAATAAACTCTGCTTCTTCCTTCTCCTTTTCGAACATGTTGAAAAGAAAAACTGGAAATTGTGATGTATCATGTTGTATGGTTGCATGTTCCAAATAAATTTAAACTCAAACTCAAAACGCCAGGTAATATCTCTGCTAATAGGTGCCCTTTTGCGGTCCTTATACACACACCACAGTAAAACGTGTATGTTTAATGCGCTGACAATCCATCAAGTGGTGTGGCTTCATAGCTTACCAAAGTTGTACTAAAAACATTTTGACGGATTTTTGAGCGCCGTGTGTAATGTTCTATATTCTCAATGGAACATTTAAAGTTTTGGTGTTGTTTACTGCCATCATATTGCAGTCTCCATCTATCTCTTATGTGTGATTGCCATCTACTGATGTCACTTTTCATTACACCATGTACCAAAAAAAACTGCTTCAAGGTGGGTAAGCACAACCAGAATTATTCAATACAGTAGGCGCACCAGGTTATAAGGCGCACTGTTGATTTTTGAGAAAATGAAATTATTTGAAGTGAGCCTTATAGTCTGAAAAATACGGTTAATCAACAAAAAAATTTAACGCTTTGAGATAAAATTTACACAGACATAATAGTTAAATAACAAAATTAAAGAAACATTCAGAAATATGAATAAAGTGCATTTTTAACTCCGTTAAAAACATTTTGACAGATTTTTGAGGGCTGTGTGTAATGTTCTATATTCTCAATGGAACATTTAAAGTTTTGGTGTTGTTTACTGCCATCATATTGCAGTCTCCATCTATCTCTTATGTGCGACTGCCATCTACTGATGTCACTTTTCATTACACCATGTACCAAATAAAACTGCTTCAAGGTCTGTAAGCAGAACCAGAATTACCAGAATTATTCGATACAGTAGGCGCACCGGGTTATAAGGCGCACTGTCGATTTTTGAGAAAATTAAATGATTTTAAGTGAGCCTTATAGTCTGAAAAATACTGTTAATCAACAAAAAAATTGAACGCTCTGAGATCAAATTTACACAGACATAATACTTAAATAACAAAATAAAAACATTCAGAAATATTAATAAAGTGCATTTTTAACTCCGTTAAAAACATTTTGACAGATTTTTGAGCGCTGTGTGTAATGTTCTATATTCTCAATGGAACATTTAACGTTTTGGTGTGGTTTACTGCCATCATATTGCAGTTTCCATCTATCTCTTATGTGCGACTGCCATCTACTGATGTCACTTTTCATTACACCATGTACCAAATAAAACTGCTTCAAGGTCGGTAAGCACAGCCAGAATTATTCGATATAGTAGGCGCACCAGGTTATAAGGCGCACTGTCAATTTTTGAGAAAATGAAAGGATTTTAAGTGAGCTTTATAGTCTGAAAAATACGGTTAATCAACAAAAAAATTGAACGCTTTGATATTAAATTTACACAGACATAATACGTAAATAACAAAATAAAAAAAACATTCAGAAATATTAATAAAGTGCATTTTTAACTCCGTTAAAAACATTTTGACAGATTTTTGAGTGCCATGTGTAATGTTGTATATTCTCAATGGAACATTTAAAGTTTTGGTGTTGTTTACTGCCACCATATTGCAGTCTCCGTCTATCTCTTATGTGTGACTGCCGTCTACTGATGTCACTTTTTATTACACCATGTACAAAATAAAACTGCTTCAAGGTCGGTAAGCACAACCAGAATTATTCAATATATTAGGCGCACCGGGTTATAAGGCGCACTGTCGATTTTTGAGGAAATTAAAGGATTTTAAGTGATAGTCTGAAAAATACGGTTAATCAACAAAAAAAGAGAACGCTTTGAGATAAAATTCACACAGACATAATACTTTAACAACAAAATGAAAACATTCAGAAATAATAATAAAGTGCCTTTTTAACTCCGTTACACATGAAGGAATCTAAAATATGTCCATGTGTCATTTATGTCAAGTAAACATCATGTGGCCCAGCAAACATCTGTGCTGATAGTAACAGTAGATAATAGTGACAAGTGGGATGTGTTGAAATTCCAAAATAACAGATATCCTACATTTTACCGGGCCCCGAGCTGACGTGGCCTCCAGAGGCGGGCAGACTTGTGATGATTTAACAGTCACACTCCCTTCCTGCCAGAAAGAAAGATGATTCATGCGTTGACGCCATCTTTATTGCTTCCTTTATTGAACCCAAGAAATGATGTGTCTGTCTGTGTAATTCAAGTTAACTGCGGATCTTTCAAATTAGTCCTTTTTGGAAAAAATGGCATTGGGGGAGTGTTATTGCTGGGGCATGATGACATGAAAAGAATGACTACAGCTCATATTTTTTACATGAGTGGGAAAGAAATCCATTCAGTTAAACACTCAAAAGAGGTAGGACACAATCGAGCGGATGCAGACTGGCAGGAATATGACTTTATACTGTACTTAAAGTGTCGAGAATATATGGCTGGGGCCTCCTTATACTACCTGAAATATTGATATTCTGGAGCAGTTTTCTGCTGACACCAGACTCTATTTACTCAATCACGATAAGAACTAAAGATCAACAACATCACTGAAGTTGGCTGAGCAGGTTTGAAAGTAGGGGTAGGCTAAATATGCCCTAAAATCTCTATCAAGACATATTATTTGGTATGTACAAAACCCAAGCCCAGTGAAGTTAGCACGTTGTATAAATGGTAACTAAAAACAGAACACAATGATTTGCAAATCCTTTTCAACCCACATTCAATTATAGACTGCAAAGACAAGATATTTAATGTTAAAAACAGATAAAAATTGTTATTTTTTGCAAATATTAGCTCATTTGGAATTAGATGCCTGCAACACGTTTCAAAAAAGCTGGCACAAGTGGCAAAGACGACTGAGAAAGATGAGGAATGCCGGAACATCCCACAGGTGAACAGGCTAATTGGTAACAGGTGGGTGCCATGATTGGGTATACAAGCAGCTTCCATAAAATGCTCTGTCATTCACAATCAAGGATGGGGCGAGGTTCACCAATTTGTCAACAAATGCTTGAGCAAATAGCAAACAGTTTAAGAACAACATTTTTCAACGAGCTATTGCAAAGAATTTATAGATTTCACGTAATATCATGATACCATGAATTGATTAACGTGGACCCCGAGCTAAACAAGTTGAAAAACTTATTTGGGTGATACCATTGAGTGGTCAATTGTACGGAATATGTACTGTACTGTGCAATCTACTAATAGAAGTTTCAATCAATCAATCAATCAATATCATCAAAAGGTTCAGCGAATCTGGAGAAATCACTGCATGTAAGCAGCAAGGCCAAAAACCAACATTGACCTTGGATCCCTCAGACGGTACTGTATCAAAAATAGACATCAGTGTGTAAAAGATATCACCACATGGGCTCTGGAACAATTCTGAAAACCACTTTTAGTAACTACATTTGGTCGCTACATCTGTAAGTGCAAGTTAAAACTCTACTATGCAAAGCAAAAGCCTTTTATCAACCACACTCAGAAACGCCGCCGGCAACGCTGGGCCCGAGCTCATCTTTGATGGACTGATGCAAAGTGGAAAAGTGTTCTGTGGTCTGACGAGTCCACATTTCAAGTTGTTTTTAGAAACCGTGGATGTTGTGTACTCCGGAACAAAGAGGAAAAGAACCATACGGATTGTAATAGGCGCAAAGTTCAAAAGCCAGCATCTGTGATGGTACGGGGGTGTATTAGTGACCAAGGCATGGGTAACTTACACATCTGTGAAAGGTACATACAGGTTTTGGAACAACATATGTTGCCATCCAAGCAACGTCTTTTTCATGGACGCCACTGCTCATTTCAGCAAGACAATGCCAAGCCCCGTGTTACAACAGCGTGGCTTCATAGTAAAAGAGTGTGGGTACTAGACTGACCTGCTTGTAGTCCAGACCTGTCTCCCATTGAAAATTTGTGGTGCATTATGAAGTGTAAAATACCACAATGGAGACCCCGGACTGTTGAACAACTTAAGCTGTACATCAAGCAAGAATGGGAAAGAATTCCAACTGAAGAGCTTCAAAAAATTGGTCTCCTCAGTTCCCAAACGTTTACTGGATATTGTTAAAAGGAAAGGCTAAGTTACACAGTGGTAAAAATGGTCCTGTGCCAACTTTTTTGCAATGTGTTGCGGCCATTAAATCCTAAGTTAATGATTATTTGCACAAACATTAAAAATCTTGTCTTAGCAGTCTATTTTATTGAAAATAAGTTGAAAAGGATTTGCAAATCATTGTATTCTGTTTTTATTTACCATTTACACAATGTGCCAACTTCACTGGTTTTGAGTTTTGTAAGGAACTTAGTTTACCTAGTGTATTTGCCATAGAAAATATTGACTTAGAAGTGGCGTTGCACTGTGGAGAGACATTCGCCGCTAGCTAGCACGCTACAGGAAGCGTTTGTTCGTTTGTTGCTGTCAAATTTTGCGGCACACAGCGAGAACATGTCATCAACCCACGATATGACGATAGTATTAAAAGCTCCATCGTCGGGCAAATTGATATCAATTATATACTACATCGTGCAACCCTAATTGAAAGTGTTCTTTATTTTTCTTAAAATGCTGCGTTTGCCACCCTATTTTTTAAATTCCGTACAGTAAAGGTAGCCATAGAAAAATGTGTTGACCTGACCACCTGTAAGTGTTTAGATAAGCAGGGTGTACCCTGCCTTCCGCCCGATTGTAGCTGAGATAGGCGCCAGCGACCCCCGCGACCCCGAAAGGGAATAAGCGGTAGAAAATGGATGGATGGATGGATGTTTATGTCACATCCAATCATATTTCATCTCATGACTGATGTCATTTTTGTTTGCGTATCTACAGTAGCGAAGGGATTCTTTCTGGTAAGGTGGGGGGTTAATCATTCTGCAATGCAGTCTGCTGAAAAAGACGGAAAGTGCCACTTTACACAGCAAATGACGCTGTGGTCAGAGTTGGAATTGCCACAAAACACATTTTAGGATCGCCAAAACTCGGCTGGTATCTGGCGGCTGAAGTAGATATAGTGCAACCACCCCACTTGTCAAGTTTCATGTGTCAGGTAAAACTTATACATCCCCTTCCTGCTGTAGTTTTCTTAAACTGCCATTTCTGCCCAGCAAAGCGTTCAGTACACTTTTTTTTTACAATTTGCTCCTCTTTCAACAAATTGTGACGCAATCAAAACAGAAATGTAAGGCTCATTTGGGAAGCGGGAGCAACCAAAACACTGTCACTGGCTGCAAAAAAAAAGTTTGCTTCTTTTTTTCCAATAAAGAGAGTCAAGATAAAAAGTAGTAAATTTATATGGTGCACTATAAGCGCTTAATCAGATAGTGTCATCTCCTATACCAGGGGTCGGCAACCTAAAATGTTGAAAGAGCCATATTGGACCAAAAATACAAAAACAAACATGTCTGGAGCCGCAAAAAAAAAAAAAAAGCCATTTTACATACAGATAGTGTGTCATGAAAAATAAATATAATTAAGAGGTCTTAAAAGTAACCAAATGAGCACAAATGTAGCTACAAATGACGCATAATGATGCAATATGTACATATAGCTACACTAAATAGCATGTTAGCATCGATTAGTTTGCAGTCATGCAGTGACCAAATATGTCTGATTAGCACTCCACACAAGTCAATAACGTCAACGAAACTCACCTTTGTGCATGAATGCACAACATTAAAAGTTAGGTGGACTAAATGAGACAGAAAAATAAGTGGCATAAAACACGTCTTAGAAAGTCGGAGAAAGTTATGCATGTAAACAAACTAGGGTGAGTTCAAGGACCGCCGAAATTAGTAGGACAAAACGGCGCTCGCCAAATACTCGAATCAGTGAGGCATGTTTAATAAAAACAGTGTGTTTTTTAACAATTAGAGAGGTTTGTGTCATGTTTGTCCTCCTACAGAAACTATATTAAAACAAAAAATATATTTTTTAATATTTTTTTCCATTTTTCATACATTTTTGAAAAAGCTCCAGAGAGCCACGAGGACAGCGCTAAAGAGCCGCGGGTTGCCAACCCCCGTCCCATACGGTTCTCTACCACTTGGGAGCACATTTGCATAAAATGCTACGCTCCACTGTGATGCATCAACCAGCACGGAGTCTGATTGGTTAAAAAAAAAACATGGGGCTCCCTTAGTTTCAAGGCGACGTCCCACAGAAAAGGCGTAGTCATGATTTCTCCTTGCTAGGGGATCGTAGCGCTAGATAAACCCAAATATTATGTCCACATTAAGCCAAATATTTTTTTAAGTATATTGTATTTTTCGGGCCATTTTTCGCACTGCCAATGAGCGGGTCTTGTCAGGTCTATGTTCATACAAAAGGCGCCCCGGATTTTAAAGGCGCATTAAAGGGGTCATATGATTTTTTTCTAAATATAAAACACTTCCTTGTGGTCTACATAACATGTAATGGTGGTTTGTTTAGTCAAAATGTTGCATAGATTTATGTTTTGCAGATCATCTTCAAGCTGCTTTCTGACAGTTGCTTCAGGATGCGCTGTTTTGTGGGCGGTCTTATTTACTTGGCTCACCTTCGACAGCGTCTTGGATTAGATTAGATTAGATAGTACTTTATTTATTCCTTTAGGAAAATTAAAATTTCCCTGTCATTTTTGTTGTAGCGGTGTAGCGTGCAAGGACAGGAGTGGAAGAACTGTCAAAAAATGGAGCAGCATCTTCTCATTCGTGGCTCAATAATGCAACAACAACGCGGGATATGTGTCCAATGAAAAAACGTCCGACCGGAACCCACTAAAGTTCCGTGGGTGAATTATGAAAACCCACTCCAGTTTTTGCCGAAGGCAGGGCACTTGGCGGTCCGATCCTCGGCTACAGAAGCTAGCTCTTGGGACGTGGAACGTCACCTCACTGGGGGGGAAGGAGCCTGAGCTAGTGCGCGAGGTAGAGAAGTTCCGGCTGGATATAGTCGGACTCACCTCGACGCACAGCAAGGGCTCTGGAACCAGTTCTCTCGAGAGGGACTGGACCCTCTTCCACTCTGGCGTTGCCGGCAGTGAGAGGCGACGGGCTGGGGTGGCAATTCTGGTTGCCCCCCGGCTCAAAGCCTGTACGTTTGAGTTCAACCCAGTGGACGAGAGGGTAGCTTCCCTTCGCCTTCGGGTGGGGGGACGGGTCCTGACTGTTGTTTGTGCTTACGCACCAAACAGCAGTTCAGAATACCCACCCTTTTTGGGTACACTCGAGGGAGTACTGGAAAGTGCTCCTCCGGGTGATTCCCTTGTCCTACTGGGAGACTTCAACGCTCATGTTGGCAACGACAGTGAAACCTGGAGAGGCGTGATTGGGAAGAATGGTCGCCCGGATCTAAACCCGAGTGGTGTTTTGTTATTGGACTTTTGTGCTCGTCACAGTTTGTCGATAACAAACACCATGTTCAAACATAAGGGTGTCCATATGTGCACTTGGCACCAGGACACCCTAGGCCGCAGTTCCATGATCGACTTTGTAGTTGTGTCATCGGATTTGCGGCCTTATGTTTTGGACACTCGGGTGAAGAGAGGGGCGGAGCTTTCTACCGATCACCACCTGGTGGTGAGTTGGCTGCGATGGTGGGGGAGGATGCCGGACAGACCTGGCAGGCCCAAACGCATTGTGAGGGTCTGCTGGGAACGTCTGGTAGAGTCTCCTGTCAGAGAGAGTTTCAATTCACACCTCCGGGAGAACTTTGAACATGTCACGAGGGAGGTGCGGGACATTGAGTCCGAGTGGACCATGTTCCGAACCTCTATTGTCGAGGCGGCTGATTGGAGCTGTGGCCGCAAGGTTGTTGGTGCCTGTCGTGGCGGTAATCCCAGAACCCGTTGGTGGACACCAGCAGTGAGGGATGCCGTCAAGCTGAAGAAGGAGTCCTATCGGGTTCTTTTGGCTCATAGGACTCCGGAGGCAGTGGACGGGTACCGACGGGCCAAGCGGTGTGCAGCTTTAGCGGTCGCGGAGGCAAAAACTCGGACATGGGAAGAGTTCGGGGAAGCCATGGAAAACGACTTCCGGACGGCTTCGAAGCGATTCTGGACCACCATACGGCGCCTCAGGAAGGGGAAGCAGTGCACTATCAACACCGTGTATGGTGCGGATGGTGTTCTGCTGACTTCGACTGCGGATGTTGTGGATCGGTGGAGGGAATACTTCGAAGACCTCCTCAATCCCACCAACACGTCTTTCTTTGAGGAAGCGGTGCCTGGGGAATCTGTAGTGGACTCTCCTATTTCTGGGGCTGAGGTCGCTGAGGTAGTTAAAAAGCTCCTTGGCGGCAAGGCCCCGGGGGTGGATGAGATCCGCCCGGAGTTCCTTAAGGCTCTGGATGCTGTGGGGCTGTCTTGGTTGACAAGACTCTGCAGCATCGCGTGGACATCGGGGGCGGTACCTCTGGATTGGCAGACCGGGGTGGTGGTCCCTCTCTTTAAGAAGGGGGACCGGAAGGTGTGTTCCAACTATCGTGGGATCACACTCCTCAGCCTTCCCGGTAAGGTTTATTCAGGTGTACTGGAGAGGAGGCTTCGCCGGATAGTCGAACCTCGGATTCAGGAGGAACAGTGTGGTTTTCGTCCTGGTCGTGGAACTGTGGACCAGCTCTATACTCTCGGCAGGGTTCTTGAGGGTGCATGGGAGTTTGCCCAACCAGTCTACATGTGCTTTGTGGACTTGGAGAAGGCATTCGACCGTGTCCCTCGGGAAGTCCTGTGGGGAGTGCTCAGAGAGTATGGGGTATCGGACTGTCTTATTGTGGCGGTCCGCTCTCTGTATGATCAGTGTCAGAGCTTGGTCCGCATTGCTGGCAGTAAGTCGGACACGTTTCCAGTGAAGGTTGGACTCCGCCAAGGCTGTCCTTTGTCACCGATTCTGTTCATAACTTTTATGGACAGAATTTCTAGGCGCAGCCAAGGCGTTGAGGGGTTCCGGTTTGGTGGCCACGGGATTAGGTCTCTGCTTTTTGCAGATGATGTAGTCCTGATGGCTTCATCTGGCCGGGATCTTCAGCTCTCACTGGATCGGTTCGCAGCCGAGTGTGAAGCGACCGGAATGAGAATCAGCACCTCCAAGTCCGAGTCCATGGTTCTCGCCCGGAAAAGGGTGGAGTGCCATCTCCGGGTTGGGGAGGAGACCCTGCCCCAAGTGGAGGAGTTCAAGTACCTAGGAGTCTTGTTCACGAGTGGGGGAAGAGTGGATCGTGAGATCGACAGGCGGATCGGTGCGGCGTCTTCAGTAATGCGGACGTTGTATCGATCCGTTGTGGTGAAGAAGGAGCTGAGCCGGAAGGCAAAGCTCTCAATTTACCGGTCGATCTACGTTCCCATGCTCACCTATGGTCATGAGCTTTGGGTCCTGACCGAAAGGATAAGATCACGGGTACAAGCGGCCGAAATGAGTTTCCTCCGCCGGGTGGCGGGTCTCTCCCTTAGAGATAGGGTGAGAAGCTCTGCCATCCGGGAGGAACTCAACGTAAAGCCGCTGCTCCTCCACATCGAGAGGAGCCAGATGAGGTGGTTCGGGCATCTGGTCAGGATGCCACCCGAACGCCTCCCTAGGGATGTGTTTAGGGCACGTCCAGCTGGTAGGAGGCCACGGGGAAGACCCAGGACACGTTGGGAAGACTATGTCTCCCGGCTGGCCTGGGAACGCCTCGGGATCCCCCGGGAAGAGCTAGACGAAGTGGCTGGAGATAGGGAAGTCTGGGCTTCCCTGCTTAGGCTGCTGCCCCCGCGACCCGACCTCGGATAAGCGGAAGATGATGGATGGATGGATGGCACTCCAGTTTTTAGCGCTTTGATAGCTAGTCTACTGACAGATATAAGAAAGAACTTTACAGTACTTTATGTTAGAAGAAGATGAATGTCCCATAACAAGAAGATAGAGATAAAGAAGAAGCTCATGACTACACTGACGGACACGCTCAAATTTTCAGGACTTATGCAGATCCCAACTACAGATCAGCAGGTACCAAAAGGTAAGAAAACGTTTTTTTGCATAATATTGCGAAACAAAACGCCAGATAAGGTGGCATTTTGTGGTCCATATACACACACCATATTTATTACTTGTATGTTTATTACGCCGAAAATCCATCAAGCCGTGCAGCTTCATAGCTTACTGAAGACGTACTAAAAACATTTTATCAGATTTTTATCAAGTTTTGGTGTTGTTTACTGCCGTCGTCTTGCAGTTAAGACTTATCTCTTATTCATGACTGCCTAGGGCTGGGCAATATGGCCTTTTTTTAATATCTCAATATTTTTAGACCCTATCGCTATACACGATATATATCTGTATTTTGCCTTAGCCTTGAATTAACACTTGATACATTTGTTCACAGCATTATGATGATTCTATGTGTTTACATTTAAACATTCTTCTTCATACTGGATTAAATATATGCTACTTTTAAACTTTTATGCAGAGAAGGAAATCGCAACTAAGTCAATTGACCAAAACTGTATTTATTAAACAGTTATTAGCAGGTGACTTTTCAAATGATGGTACATATAGGCAGTAGTGCTACTTTAGGAAGCAACGCTTGTGCCCCACACTTGACAAATTAAAGTTGTCTATTCGACATATTCCCGCTTGAAGCCGAACCACCGCCAGACGATGGACCCCCTGCTGTTTTTCTTGGGAATTAATTATTCCTTCATTTGTTACCAGATTCGCACCTTCTTTCTCTCGTATTACCACTCGCACGGCTTCGCTAGCATCACAGCTAACGTGAGCCACGCTGCTACCTCTCTGCCGGGCGAGGGCGTAAACATGTGTGACGTACATACTTGCCAACCCTCCTGGATTTTACGGGAGACTCCCGAAATTCAGCGCCTCTCCCGGAAAAACTCCCGGAAGAGATTTTCTCCCGAAAATCTCCCGAAATTCAGCGGAGCTGGAGACCACGCCCCTTCCAGCTCCATGCGGACCTGAGTAGGGACAACCTGTTTTCACGTCCGCTTTCCCACTATTTAAACAGCTTGCCTGCCAAATCACGTTACAACATCTACGGATTTTAATAAAAAACTGCACACACAAGGAGACGAAGCGGAAGAACGAGGAAGTTACAGCCATGGCGACGCCGTATGTAATAGAGTGATTCTATGTTGTCTGTTGCCATCTCCTGGTGAACGTTGGCTATAGCGTTATGGGGTTGCTTTTTGATTGGCCAACGATTTACGTGGTGTTATGCACCTGACTGCAAGTGACTCTCGCCAGTACGCAAATGGCAGAACAAAGGTTACTCAAATTGTGAAAGGTAAGTGTTGTTTTTTTTAGTAACCAGCAAGCACAGTACAGTTAGTAGAACAACTGTGTATTTGATAGGTGCCGTCTGAAGTTCAACTATTTATTTTATTTATATATAATAAAATAAATATATATAGCTACAATTCACTGAAAGTCAAGTATTTCATACATATATATATATATATACATATATATATATTTATATATATACATATATACACATATATACATATATACATATTCAACTATTTATTTTATTTATATATATAATAAAATAAATATGTATAGCTAGAATTCACTGAAAGTCAAGTATTTCATACATATTTTGATTCAGTACCCATATGTAATGCATGTTTGCTATATACACAATATTGCCAAAAATATTTGGCCACCTGCCTTGACTCACATATGAACATGAAGTGCCTTCCCAATCCTAACCCATAGGGTTCAATATGATGTCGGTCCACCTTTTGCAGCTATTACAGCTTCAAATATTCTGGGAAGACTGTCCAAAAGGTTGTGGAGTGTGTTTATAGGAATTTTCGACCGTTCTTCCAAAAGCGCATTGGTGAGGTCACACACTGATGTTGGTCGAGAATGCGTGGCTCTCAGTTTCCGTGCTAATTTATCCCAAAGGTGTTCTATCAGGTTCAGGTCAGGACTCTGTGCAAGCCAGTCAAGTTCATCCACACCAGACTCTGTCATCCGTGTCTTTATGGACCTTAATTTGTGCACTGGTGCACAGTCATGTTGCATCGGCTGACCCCTCTCTGTGACCTACCACTTCATGACTGAGTTGCTGTTGTTCCCAAACTCTTCCATTTTCCTATTATAAAGCCGTCAGTTGACTTTGGAATATTTAGGAGCAAGGAAATTTCCCGACAGGATTTTTTGCACAGGTGGCATCTTATGACAGTTCCACGCTAGAACTCACCAAGCTCCTGAAAGCGGCCAATTCTTTCACAAATCTTTGTAAACACAGTTTCCATGCATAAGTGCTTGATTTTACACACCTGACAAGTGATTACTACACCTAATTTTGATTATTTGGATGGGTGGCCAAATCCATCCATCCATTTTCTATCGCTTATTTCTCTTTGGGTTCGCGGGCGGCGCTGGTGCCTATCTCAGCTAATACTTTTGGCAATATAGAGTGTATGTACATACATGCATATTAGGGTTGTATGGTTTATCGGTACTAGTATAGTATCACGGTACTAACGAATCAAAAACGGGACTATACTCGGTTTGAAAAGTACTGGTTCCCGGGCATGACGGCGCATCATCACGTCATGACATTGCTGGTTTTACGAGCAGAGGAGCATGTTCGGCTACGCACAATTAGTGAGTACTTAAAGCAGACACAGTGTGTAGACAGAAAAGGGAAAAAAGGACGCATTTTGGTTTAAAAACTAACAATAAAGATGAAGTATAACACTGAAACGCCCTCAGGAAGAGGTGCTTTAAGACATGGCTAGCTAACTAGCAACAAACATCCATTCTCAATCTGCAGTGTTTTAGCTACTTCTAAATCACTAATCCCCGCCTCCTCGGCGACAAATAAAATGAGTTTCTTAAAAGCATCATCCCTACAGGATGAGGAATAGCTAAACATGCATCACTACACACCGTAGGAGGATACACTAGCTCACCGGTGTCACCGCTAACAAAAGCTACCGCACCTGAATGTAAACAAACGCCATGGGTGGATCTACACCTGACATCCACTGTAATGATACTAAGCACAATAGCATATCCAGTCGATACTACTATGATTAAAATCATATTTTTTATGGTCACAACATTTTTTTTTTCCTTTTTACAAAAAATTTAATTACGTTTATAAACTTAAGAAATACGTCCCTGGACACATGTGGACTTTGAATATGGCCAATGTATGATCCTGTAACTATTTGGTATCGGATCGATACCCAAATTTGTGGTATCATCCAAAACTAATGTAAAGTATCAAACAACAGAAGAATAAGTGATTATAACATTTTAACAGAAGTGTAAATAGAACATGTTAAAACAGAAAGTGAGCAGATATTAACATTAAATGAACGAATAGATTAATAATCTATTTCTACAGCATGTCCTTTATAATTTTGACAAAATAAAAGAATGATAAATGACACAATATGTTACTGCATATGTCAGCAGACTAATTAGGAGCCGATGTATGTTTACTTACTACTAAAAGACAAGTGGTCTAGTATTTAGCAACCCGAGGGTCCCTGGTTCAATCCCCACCTAGTACCAACCTCGTCACGTCCGTTGTGTCCTGAGCAAGACACTTCACCCTTGCTCCTGATGGGTACTGGTTAGCGCCTTACATGGCAGCTCCCTCCATCAGTGTGTGAATGTGTGTGTGAATGAGTGAATGTGGAAGTAGTGTCAAAGCGCTTTGAGTACCTTGAAGGTAGAAAAGTGCTATACAAGTAAAACCCATTCATCATTTATCATTTATTTTAACTATTTTTATTCAAGGACAAAATTGCAATAAGAAACATATGTTTCATGTACCGTAAGATTTTTGGTTAAAATAAAGCCAGTAATGCCATTTTATGTGGTCCCCTATATTTAGAAAAGTATCAAAAAGTATCAAAATACATTTTGGTACCAGTACCAAGACATTAGTATCGGGACAACCATAATACATACATATATATATATATATACATATATGTATATATATATATATATATATATATACATATATATATATATATATACATATATATATATATATACATATATATATATATATACATATATATATATATATATATATATATATACATATATATATATATATATACATATATATATATACATATATATATATATACATACATATATATATACATACATATATATATATATACATATATATTATATATATATACATATATATTATATATATATACATATATATTATATATATATATATATATATATATATATATATATATATATATATATATACATATACCGTATTTCCTTGAATTGCCGCAGGACATGTAGTAAGCGCCTGCCTTGAATTACTGCCGGGTCAAACTCGCTTCCCAAAATAATTAGCGCATGCTTAGTATTACCGCCTGGTCAAACTCGTGACGTCACGAGTGACACTTCCCCTGTCATCATTTTCAAAATGGAGGAGGCGGATTTCAGTACCGGTAATTTGAAATCGCATAAAGGGAAGAAGATTAAGGGCTATTCAGTAGGATTTTAGGTCCAAGCTTACATCACACTCAAAATTTTAATGCATACCTTTGGTAAGTGCCGGAGTGAGAAGAGGTTTTAAAATAATTAGCGCATGCTTACTTTTACCGCATGCCTTTGGTAAGCGCAGGAGTGAGAAGAGGTTTTAAAATAATTAGCACCCGGGCGGCAATTTAAGGAAATACGGTGTGTATATATATATATATATATGTATATGCTGTCATCTACTAACCAGTGTTAGGTCCTGGATGCATTGTTGTCTTACTGCAACTGCTATAGAGCTTAAGTGAAAGTGAAAGTAAAAGGGTCAAAAATCGGCAGAGCAAGCACCTTTAAGACAAATGTCAGAAAGCAAGCATGCACACGCTCAGTACTCACACATCAACACGTTAGCGCATAAATGTCTCCTTGCACAGCATACGAAGAAGACGAATGGAAACTACCTTGTCCGCCTTGGCGGATGCCCGACGGTAGTTCCCCGCACCGGCTGACGAGTTCATGTCCACGTTTAGTCCGCGACACGAAATCCCGAAGCCAACTTCTCACCGACACTCGCAGTCTGGAGCGCACAGTGCGCGTGCACGAGCATTTTAAAAGCCAGCACGGTACAGGGCGCGCGCAGGGATGATTGCAGCGGCGGGATTTCACCACACACTGCCCACCTGTGGCACTTACTGCTCTAAGAAAAACGGGAGAAAAAAAAACAAAGCGCTGCAGCAACCTCTCACTATTTAAAAAAAATGCACTTAGTTTCATGGGAAAAAAACAAATAAAAAAAACATGTCGCTTTATCAGCACATTGCATAGTAGCGCACGTGTTCCCACTTGTATGATTTGGGAAGCAGATGTGTGAAAATGAAAAAAGATTTAAAAAATATGTATATATATGTAACAGGGTCGATTACGTCTTGTAAATGATGTATTTTCTATTGTTTTATTATTGTTATAATTACACAAAATAAGTAAATTACATGTAAATACCTGAATATTGTTTGATGTTTTGTCAATGTGAAACCATTGTCTCGTTGTCCCTCCTACTGCAAAAATTACTGTGACAACTGTCTTTTTATATGCGTTGGACACGCCCTCCGACTTCCCTTTTTGTCTACGATAACTGGAGAGGTAGGCGTCCATGTGACGACAGAAAATATTTTGTCTTGTTAGGAACTTTGATTCATTTCTTGTTCTTTGTTATATTTGTGTAGGGGCTAAATGATGGCACAACGTTTTTGATGACAATTGTATTCTGTATTATCAGGTATGTTTTTTTTTTTTTTTACTGTGTATGTAACTATGCCGCCCTTTTTGTCTACGATAAAGGGAAAGGGGCTCGACGATGTCACAAAGTTTTTGATGACAATTGTATTCTGTGTTATCAGTATACAACGCACAACGCAGAGGAAAAGACCACCGGTTACATATATATATATATATATATATTGTTTTAATAAATTTACTGTAGGGGAACAAACATGACACAAACCTTCCAGATTGTTAGAAATCCCACTGTTTATGTTCTACATGTGTAACAGAGGTAATTTATGATCTCAATTGCTTACTGTCTTACTACTGTTTTTGTTTTAATGTCATTTTATCTAATTTATTACATTCAGACATTATGTAATGTGACTCTTTATTTCGCAATTTTTATTATTCTAAGTTGAGTACTGTCATTTCCTACATTTGTATGGTCATTGAACGTCACATGTCACAACAGACTTCCAGGCTGAGACACATGTGAGTCGTCAGTCTGTTGTCTTCCACGTGACGGTAAGTTGCGCTCTCTGAATTAGCTTTCAGCTAACTCATTAGCAGGCTAGTTGTAAGCCTAAAAGAGAAGTATTTATGTTAAGTTTTGTTTTGTTTTATTTCTGTACAGATTTATGAATGTTAAGAAGGCTGATTGGAGACTCACTATGATTGTTTTCACCAGGTACTGTGTATTATTTTGTCGTGTGTTAATGTGTTAGTCAGTCTGTTGTCTTCCACGTGACGATTTATGAATGTCAAGAAGGCTGATTGGAGACTCACTATGATTGTTTTCACCAGAATAAACCATGTTTGAGTCGGAAGAATGACTGGGTGTCGTCTTTTGGGGAAAAACACAACGCAAAGGAGTACTACATCGCTACACATGCTTCACTGATGAGAGTATTTGGTAAGCACCGTTTTATCTTACTAATTTCAGCGATCCTTGAACTCATGGCAGTTTGTTTACATCAGGGGTCGGGAACCTTTTTGGCTGAGAGAGCCATGTGAAAGCCAGATATTTTAAAATGTATTTCCGTGGGAGCCGTATAATATTTTCTAACACTGAATACAACTAAATGCGTGCACTTTTAAGTAAGACCAACATTTTTAGAGTATAATACGTCTCTTATTCTTTTTAATAACATTGTCATTCTAAAGTTAACCAATAATAAATATAATACTTCTTACCATTAATGCGACATCTTGAACAGGTGCGGTAGAAAACAAATGGTTGGATTAAAACGCATGAGAATGTTTTATTATTTGAACGTTATTTTTTAACACTGTGATAACCAGCGGAATTATTCATTACTTATCATGTTAAGCAATGTCAGCTAAGATTTATCTGAGAGCCAGGTGCAGTCATCAAAAGAGCCACATCTGGCTCCAGAGCCATAGGTTCCCTACCCCTGGTTTACATGTACAACTTTGTCCTACACCAGTGGTTCTCAAATGGGGGTACAAGTACCCCTGGGGGTACTTGAAGGTATGCCAAGGGGTAAGTGAGATTTAAAAAAAATATTCTAATAAATAAAATTACAAAACAATCCTTTATAAATATATTTATTGAATAATACTTCAACAAAATATGAATGTAAGTTCATAAACTGTGAAAAGAAATGCAACAATGCAATATCCAGTGTTGACAGCTAGATTTTTTCTAGACATGTTCCATAAAGATTTGTTTTTTTGTGAAGAAATGCGCCGATCGCAGCTGAGATAAGGACCAGCGCCCCCCGCTACCCCAATGGGAATAAGCGGTAAAAAAATGGATGGATGGATGTTTAGAATTAAGTTCATGAATCCAGATGGATCTCATCCCCAAAGAGGGCACTTTAAGTTGATGATTACTTCTATGTGCAGAAATCTTTATTTATAATTGAATCACTTGTTTATATTTCAGCAAGTTTTTAATTATTTTTATATCTTTTTTTTCCAAATAATTCAAGAAAGACCACAACAAATGAGCGATATTTTGCATTGTTATACAATTTAATAAATCAGAAACTGATGACATATTGCTGTATTTTATTTCTTTATCTCTTTTTTTCAACCAAAAATGTTTTGCTCAGTTTAGGGGGTACTTGAATAAAAAAAAATTTCACAGGGGGTACATCACTGAAAAAAGGTTGAGAACCACTGTCCTACGCTGCCACAGAAAGACGTGTTTTATGCCACTTTGTCTCATTTTTTCCAGCAAACGTATTTATGCTGTGCGTGAGCTTTGTTGATTTTATTGATATGCTGGAGTGCTTATCAGGCATATTTGGTCAATCCACGACTGCAAGCTAATCGATGCAAACATGCTATTTAGGCTAGCTGTATGTACATATTGCATCAAATTGCCTCATTAGTAGGTATATATGAGCTCATTTAATTTACTTTACTTATGTCCTCTGTGTATTAAATTTTTATTTTCATGTCTCATGACACATTATCTGTATGTAATATTGGCGGCATTTCTCATAGTTTTTTTGTGTGCCATGTTGTTCCAGACCACAGCAAACGTTACCCAGCTTACACAGATTGTAATAAATCCATTAGAAGAAGACAGCCTGTCGTTTCCTTAAACTTGGACACACACATCTATACCTTTGGCCATTCTGAGCCAGTAATTGCCAGAAGTTATCTCATCTTGTGAGAAGCCTCCATTTTATTAATGATTTCCAATGTTGCAAAAATGTGTTGAATAAAAATTAAAATACAACATTTCTGTCAACAAATATTTGTGTCAGCCTTTGATAGGACAACCCAGGCAGAACTATGGTTTACAAGGTTTATTTAAACCTTTGATGAATTTGTGGGGTGTGAATGCTACTCTAAGTGAATGGATGTCAACGATGTGTAACAGTGTAAGTGTTATCAAGGGTTGTTGTCTGTGAGTGTTGGATGTATCCCGTCAAATCAAGGGGGCAAAGCAAAGAGGCAGTCCGTGAACAGGCAAGGGGTTGAAGGTAGGAGCGAGGCAGCGTAGTTCGTGTCCGAGCAGGGGTTGAGGATCGAGGAAGGCAGTCAGAGATCCGGATGGATGTCGAGAGGCAAAACATGATCACGGAAGACAGGGAATACACTGCGGAAGACACAAGGGACATGAACAGGGGAGACACAGAGTGAGCACAGAGAAGGTGATCAAAGCACAAGGGAGGGAATGCCAGACGTGATGCTTACTGGAAAGATGAGCGACTTTCTGGCAAAGGTTTCCCGGGTCCGCTAGTCTTTAAGCCGCTCCTTCTCATCAGGTCCAGATGCGTTGATCTGTGATTGTCTGCAGGCTTGTCACTGATTGGGCGTGCTGCCCTCAGCGCGAGCAGGGGCGGGTGTGATTGCGCTGCCAGTGGAGGTGCAGGCAGCACCAACTACCAAGGAAACGCGGGTTCAAGCCTGAGCCGTGACATACATCCAGGGGCGGATGTATGTAGGCCTGGGTAGCACTGGACCCCCCTGAAATCTGATTGGACCCCCCAGGTGCCACCCCAGATGATTGACATATCGCGGCACCGCACGTCTTGTCGGAAGGAGCCAGTTGCATTTTTAAATCAGTGAAGCCTATTGACTGCTACGTCCCTCCTGTACAGTAGTTGGCGCTATGTACCACAAAGCCTTGCGAGCCACGTTCTTTAGGGGAGAAGAAGAAGAATCCCCACTGAAGAAGAGGAAGATTTAAACTGGAGTCAATTATTGTTGCTGGAGACCGGAGAGCCGGAGATCAACAAAGTTACAAAGAAAAAGAAGGATAACCTTCTCGTCGTAAAGTAAGTTTTACGGTGGTGTCCTAATGAGTCACTGTTTAAAATAACTTTTGTAGATAGGTTTTTTTTCTACAAGCAGAGAGCCACGGCATCAAGCAAACGTTAATGTTACATCTCATGGCGTCTTGCTTCCAACAGCCGCTAACGTCTCGTTTAATTCATTTGGGTCACTATTTATATTTACTTGTTTCTCCAATGATTCTAGAGCAGTGGTTCTCAAATGGGGGTACGCGTACCCCTGGGGGTACTTGAAGGTATGTCAAGGGGTACGTGAGATTTTTTGAAAATATTCTAAAAATAGAAACAATTCAAAAATCCTTTATAAATTTATTTATTGAATAATACTTCAACAAAATATGAATGTAAGTTCATAAACTGTGAAAAGAAATGCAATATTCAGTGTTGACAGCTAGATTTTTTTGTGGACATTTTCCATAAATATTGATGTTAAAGATTTCTTTTTTTTTTTGTGAAAAAATGTTTAGAATTAAGTTGATGAATCCAGATGGATCTCTATTACAATCCCCAAAGAGGGCACTTTAAGTTGATGATTACTTCTATGTGTAGAAATCTTTATTTATAATTGAACACTTGTTTATTTTTCAACAAGTTTTTAGTTATTTTTATATATTTTTTTCCAAATAGATCAAGAAAAACCACTACACATGAGCAATATTTTGCACTCTCATACAATTTAATAAATCAGAAACTGATGACATAGTGCTGTATTTCACTTCTGTATCTATTTTTTTAACCAAAAATGCTTTGATCTGATTAGGGCAGGGGTAGGGAACCTATGGCTCCAGAGCCAGATGCGGCTCTTTTGATGACTGCATCTGGCTCTCAGATAAATCTTAGCTGACATTGCTTAACACGATAAGTAATTAATAATTCCGCTGGTAATCACAGTGTTAAAAATAACCTTCAAATTATAAAACATTCTCTTGGATTTTAATCCAACCATCCGTTTTCTATCGCACCTGTTCAAGATGTCGCATTAATAGTAAGATGTATTATACTTATTATTGGTTAACTTTCAGAATAACAATTTTATTAAAAAGAATAAGAAACTTAATATACTCTAAAAATGTTGGTCTTACTTAAAAATGCACGCATTTAGTTGGATTCAGTGTTAAAAATATTATATGGCTCTCACGGAAATACATTTTGAAATATTTGGCTTTCATGGCTCTCTCAGCCAAAAAGGTTCCCGACCCCTGGATTAGGTGGTTCTTGAATTTAAAAAAAAATTCACAGTGGGTACATCACTGAAAAAAGGTTGAGAACCACTGTTCTAGAGGAATGAACCTAGCGGAGAATCAGCCAGTCAGCTAGCTGTTTCATGCTCTGTTGTAACGTAACGTTCACACGGTAGTTAGCCTGCTGCCAACTAACTGAAAAGTCTGAATATTAAACTTAGGTCTACAGTGGTTTATTTGCCCTGACATGTTTTAAGCTTGAAGTGGAGATTTAATAACACTTTGTGATTGTAAGTGATGCCGGGAGTAACGTTAACAAGACATGCTTATTTTTTCATAGGGTCAGTTGAGAATGAAAAGGCAGGGGGAGAAGATTTATGACCTCTTTTTAAAAAGAAGCAAGTCAGGGTCAGGAAAAGATGAGGCAGACAAACAGCCAGGATTTAGGTCTGCCAGCAGTCCTTGGACGAGTCAGGAGGAGAGAAAATGTGATGCACACAGCCCATCATCACCAGGTCAGAGCATAAAAGCAGTCACATGCTCATTTAAGTCATTTGAAGTTACAGGGTTCCTACGCTAGTATGGAAAGTTTGGATTTTCTACATATCCAGGTCTGCAGTAATATAGAAGATGGAAACAATTGCATGGAAATATATTTATACTTATCTGGGTTATCTTAAGATTTGTGGGTTATTTATTTTGCATACACTACCTATCTACAATCTTCTGGAAATAATTTGGTGACTTAATGGCATACAAATTCAATAATGATAACAAATAATTTACATGATGAATTGCATAATTTATTCACATGATATACTCATCTCAAATGTCACGAATTATTGGATTCTTTTTTAGATAATTTTTTTTACTGAGAAGCCTGGGAATTAGGGTCTGGAAATTTCAAGTGTGTAGGAACCCCTAAGTTTATTTTTAGACATTCTGAAGTGTTGGTTACTGATGTGTGTTGTTTTTTGACGGTGGTTGTATGTTAATTTTGCTTCCACTAATATTTTCATTTTTATACAATGTAGTTCCATTAAACACAGAAGAAAAAGATGGCAGCTCCCTTCCTGGAACTAGTTGGGAGAGAGAACTCACAACACAGCACAGCCCATCTTCACCAGGTCATAGCATAGACAGAAACAGTCACATGCTCAGTTCAGTAATTAAGTTGGCAAGTTGTGTTTTACTTTTTCTGCATTGTTAATAAACTGCAAATTATATATACATAAATCTCATCTCCTGTGTGCTTAGTATGTACATTTCAACATTTGCTGCGCCGATTGCAATTGATAAGTCAAGAAAAAAATTAATTGTTATAGTCTGTGGACCCCCTGAAATAGCCTTGGCCACCCCCTGGCGATGAGGTGGCGACTTGTCCAGGGTGTACCCTGCCTTCCGCCCGATTGTAGCTGAGATAGACGCCAGCGCCCCCCGCGACCCCGAAAGGGAATAAGCGGTAGAAAATGGATGGATGGGCACCCCCTGGCCACCCCAAGGATAAAAGTCTAGCTCCGCCACTGCATACATCATGTGTTGCCTTCATTATACACTTTGAATTTTTTGCGGCTTTTTGTATTTTTGATGAATGATGATGATGAATGTTTATTTATATAGCCCTAAATCACAAGTGCCTCAAAGGGCTGCACAAGCCACAACGACATCCTCGATTTAGATACCACATCAGGGCAAGGAAAAACTCAACCCAGTGGGATAACAGTGAGAAACCTTGGAGAGGACCGCAGATGCGGGTTGTGCTGTTGCGTCCTTGGGCAAGACACTTTACCCACCTGCCCCCAGTGCCACCCACACTCGTTTAAATGTAACTTAGATATTGTGTTTCACTATGTAAAACAGTTTTAAGTCACTAGAGCAGGGGCGCTCACACTTTTTCTGCAGGTGAGCTACTTTTCAATTGACCAAGTCGAGGAGATCTACCTCATTCCTATTTATAATTTATATTTATTTATTTATGAAAGATACATTTTTGTTAAAAAGTTAATGGTGTTTAATGATAATACAAGCATGTTTAACACACATAGATTCCTTTCTTTCATGAAGACAAGAATATAAGTTGGTGTATTTGATTCTGATGACTTGCATTGATTGGAATTAGACAGTGGTGCTGACAACGTCCGCATTTTCAAATGGAGGAAAAAAAAAGTCCTCCTTTCTGTCCAATACCACATGAAAGTGGTTGGATTTGGCACCTCATTTGTCCAACTTGCATACTCGTTTTTAAACACTTTGTTATGAGAGTAGCATATGTGTGTGGCCCTTTAATGTCTGGCAGCAGGTGAGTGACGTCAGTGAGAGTGCGGGTGGGCAAGCAAGTGAGAAAGCGGTCGCTGAGGGCGGGGGAGAAATACATTGGCATCAAACTCCGTAGCTTGCTAGCTTGTGCACGCTAGCTTTCTGGGACTCTTATTTTGTTAGCACAGGCAGGATGAAACAGGTCTTTTATGGTGAAGACAGGAACTGTGCAGTCGGTCTTTAGAGTTTTGACAGTAGGTACGGAGTCTCTAGAAATAAAATGTGTTTCTCTGCGTCCGCCCTGTTAGTGATTTTTTTCTTAAATATGAGCTCGCAGCAGCCAGCGTCATCTCACAAGATCCTCGGGTGCCGAGAATGTCAAACAACTGACGAAAGTGAAGTCTTGGTATGATTGATGATTGCTCATTTTTATGTATATTTTTTAATGCCTGGCTTGAGATCGACTGACACGCCCTCCGAGATCGACCAGTCGATCGTGATCGACGTAATGCCCACCCCTGCACTAGAGAAAAGTGCTATATAAAGTTAAAGTACCAATGATTGTCACACACACACTAGGTGTGGCGAAATTTGTCGTCTGCATTTGACCCATCCCCTTGTTCACCCCCTGGGAGGTGAGGGGAGCAGTGGGCAGCAGCAGTGCCTCGCCCGGCAATCATTTGTGGTGATTTAACCCCCAATTCCAACCCTTGATGCTGAATGCCAAGCAGGGAGGCAATGGGTCCCATTTTTTTATAGTCTTTGGTATGATTCGGCCGGGGTTTGAACTCCCAACCTACCGATCTCAGGGCGGACACTCTAACCACTAGGCCAAAATATAATTTACTTCACCTCACTAAATAAAGGGGACCCCAAAAAAGGACATTATTGGCTTTATGTTGACAAAAAAATCTTAGGGTACATTAAACATATGTTTCTTCTTGCAAGTTTGTCCTTAAATAAAAAAATTAAACATACTAGACAACTTGTCTTTTATTAGTAAGTAAACAAATAAAGGCTCCTAATTAGTCTGCTGATGTATGCAGTAACGTATTGTATCATTCTCCATTCTGTTATTTTGTCAAAATTATGAAGGACAAGCGGTAGAAAATGAATTATTCATCTACTTGCTCATTTACTGTTAATATCTGCTTACTTTCTCTTTTAACATCTTCTATCTACACTTTTGTTAAAATTTAATTATCACTTATTCTTCTGTCGTTTGGATACCTTATATTAGTTTTGGATGACACCACAAATTTGGGTATCGATCCATTACCAAGTAGTTACAGGATCATACATTGGTCATATTAAAAGTCCTTAAGTGTCCAGGAACAAATATATATATACATTTTAAAAAAACGAAAGAAGATGTGATGCCAAAAAATATCAATGTAATCATAGTAGTATCGACTCGATACGCTCCTGTACTTAGTATCTTTACAGTGGATGTCAGGTGTAGATCCACCCATGGTGTTTTTTTACATTTTGACGGTGGTGAGCTATGGTGTGTAGTGAAACATGTTTAACTCTTCCTCATCCTGCAGGGACTTGTAAGAAACTTACTTTATCTGTCGCCATAGAGACAAGGATTAGTGATTTAGAAGTAGCTACAACACTGTCGACCTCGGATGGACTTTAGCCACTAGCTGGCTATATGTCTTAAATCACCTCTTCCTGAGAGCATTTCACCGTTATAACTTCACCTTTTTCCTTTAGTTTTTAAGCCAAAATGCGTCCATTCTCTAGTTTATGTTTACACACGTGTCTGCTTGTAAGTACTCCTTGATTGTGCGCTGCCGAACATGCTCGTCTGCTCATGAACCAAAATTGACACAATGTGACGACGACGGGGGCGTGTGGGGGTGGGGGACCAGTACTCTTTAGAGGCGGTACATTACCGAATATGATTCATTAGTATAGCGGTACTATACTAATATCGGTATACCGTACAACCCTACTATGAACAATAAAACACTGAATATTAACAACATATGAACATCGCTCCTCTTTTACTTCTCAGACCAGCTCCTCGATAGTTGTGTATATTTAACAATCAAGCAAAACACAACACAAATGTAACAAACAGCAAAAAAATGAATTTAAAGTGTAATAAACACCATGTTATTATATTTTTATGCAGAAATTTGTTGTAAAAATTAACTTCTGCATCTTTTCTGATGCACGTATTTCGGGCTGGCTGCGCTGAAAACAAACCCCGCCCACTCTGATTTGTTTCTGGTCTGAGCTGCTGTCACATATACGAGTTATTAGGGTAATCGAACACTCAAAAGCACAGATTTCCAACCGCTGAAATACTGTCTATAGTTCAAGACTTACGGTCATTTAAAAACAGCACTGCACATCATAATGGCGGCCACAGTTTTGATGTTAAACGTCTCAAAAAATGATGTAGAACATCCGGCGGGCCGGATTGAAAATCTTAATGGGCCGTGGCCCGCGGGCCGTATTTTGCCCAGGTTTGGTTTAGTGCAACCACAGGGAGCAGAGAAGCCAAGCACAGCAGATGCTAATGATGAAAGAGAAGGGATTATTTTGCGCAACTGCTAATTAAACACAGGGAGGGGGGAGATGCAATTTAGTTTTTTTACTCAAAAAAAAAAAAAAAAGACCGATGTCATTAAATACACCATTTCACCATTGTTCTGTTTTCTCTGCAGTTATGATTACACGTGTGCTTTTTGTGTATTGGATGCATGTGGTGAATAACAACACAAGTATGAGCATCAAGGTTACACATTTTCAGCAAAATACACCTCTAGCATTAATGCATTAAAGGCCTACTGAAACCCACTACTACCGACCATGCAGTCTGATAGTTTATATATCAATGATGAAATATTAACATTGCAACACATGCCAATACGGCCTTTTTAGTTTACTAAATAGCAATTTTAAATTCCCGCGGAGTTTCTTTTTGAAAACGTCGCAAAATGATGACGCGTGTGCGTGACGTCACGCTCTGTTAGGACATATTAGCGCAGCACCATTTGCGGCTAAAAGTCGTCTCTTTTCTTTGCGCAATTACACAGTATTCTGGACATCTGTGTTGCTGAATCTTTTGCAATTTGTTCAATTAATAATTGAGAAGTCAAAGTAGAAAGATGGAGTTGGGAAACTTTAGCCTTTAGCCACACAAACATACGGTGATTCCTTGTTTGAAATTACTATGGATCAGAGCGGTCAAGCGAACATGGTTCCCGACCACTTGTCACCCGGCAGGTTTCAGTGAGAAAATTGTGGTAAAAAGTCGCCACTTGTCAATATCATCATCCACAAATCTTTATTCCTCGCTCAAAATAATGGAGACATTTTGGTTTTCTCGGCCCGAATAGCTCTTGCCGCTGGAGCTTGCGCCGTCCATGCAGCTGCCGTCGACTTCCCTGAGAGACTGGCCTCAAGACACCCGTGGACACACCCCTCCGACTATCAGGTACTATTTAATCTCACTAAAACACTAGCGACACAATAGAAATACAAGGGATTTCCCAGAATTATCCTAGTAAATGTGTCTAAAAACCTCTGAATCCATCCCAATGCAATCGCTTTTTTTTTTTTTTTACTTTAAAAAAAAAAAAAAAATTCTAGTCCTTCGCTATCAATATCATCATCCACAAATCTTTCATCCTCGCTCAAAATAATGGAGAAATTTTCGTTTTCTCGGTCCGAATAGCTCTTGCTACTGGAGGCTCCCATTATAAACAATGTGAGGGCTTGAGGAGCCTCACCCTTGTGACATCATCGTCTGCGACTTCCGGTAAAGGCAAGGCTTTTTTATCAGCACCAAAAGTTGCAAACTTTATCGTGGATGTTCTCTTCTAAATCCTTTCAGCAAAAATATGGCAATATCGCGAAATGATCAAATATGACACATAGAATGGACCTGCTATCCCCGTTTGAATAAGAAAATCTCATTTCAGTAGGCCTTCAAACCCTGAGTCTGTCTTTTTGTTTATTATATGGCTTTTACTTCCAACAAAAGAAACTAGGCATGTTAACAAAAGAAAAACCTGAGAAGTGCCCCAATCCTTTTGCCACATTATTTCTTAAAGTACCAAAACAGTGGAAAAACAAGTTGCGTCTATATTGACGCTATTATCATTAATGTCTGATTTATGACACCAAAAGATTTTTAAAGTTTGCGGAAAAAATAGATACGATCAAAATAGTATCAATCTCATGGAGACTACCGCGCCATTTTGAGAGATAATAAGGAAGTCAGTCACGTGATCCGTGTCGCGGTATTAGAAACCACAGTTCCCTTCCCCATCAACAAGTGGTCGACCACGGATGAATGGAAGAAAAAATGTTTGTATAAAAATTATGTTTTAATATGTTAAACTTGGAAAAGGGTGGAGGGCCATCTCCGGGTTGGGGAGGAGACCCTGCCCCAAGTGGAGGAGTTCAATTACCACAGAGTCTTGTTCATGAGTGGATCGTGAGATCAACAGGCAGATCCGTGCGGCGTCTTCAGTAATGCGATGAAGAAGGAGCTGAGCCGGAAGGCAAAGCTCTCAATTAACCAGTCAATCTACATTCCCATCCTCACCTATGGTCATGAGCTTTGGGTTTTGACCGAAAGGACAAGATCACGGGTACAAGTGGCCAAAATGAGTTTCCTCAGCAAGGTGGCGGGGCTCTACCTTAGAGACAGGGTGAGAAGCGCTGCCATCCGGGAGGAGCTCAAAGTAAAGCCGCTGCTCCTCCACATTGAGAGGAGCTAGATGAGGTGGTTCAGGCATCTGGTCAGGATGCCACCCGAACGCTTCCCTAGGGAGGTGTTTAGGGCCAACCGACCGGTAGGAGGCCACGGGGAAGACCCAGGACACGTTGGAAAGACTATTTCTCCCGGCTGGCCAGGGAACTCCTCGGAATCCCCCGAGAGAAGCTGTACGAAGTGACTGGGCAGAGAAGGAAGTCTGGGCTTCCCTGCTTAGGCTGCTGCCTCCGCGACCCAACCTTGGATAAGCAGAAAAAGATGGATGTTAAACAGGTCATATCCGCCTAAAACACAAATGTTTTAGGGTTGCTACAATTTGACCCTAGAACAGATCAGTTCCATCCATCCATCCATCCATTTCTACTGCTTGTCCCTTTTGGGGTCGCGCGAGGGGGGGCTGGAGTTTCCTAAATGAAAATATGTTTTGTCATCAAAAGTAAACGGTATTGTCCTTATAGAGGAAAACGTGTCAGGCTTGTCCCTGACAGTTTGGTCATGTTTGAGTGTTTCCTCTGTCTGTCTTTATTTTCTGTCAGCCCTCTTATTTTGTCTTTATTTCCTGCTTGTATCCCTGAGTGCCTTTTCCCCTCAGCTGTGGCTGATTGGCACTGGGCCACACCTGGTGTCAATAAGTCAGATGCTATTAAGACCTGCTTTGTCCTCCGGTCAGTGCTGGATTATTGTAGCTCCTACCCAGTGACGTGCGGTGAACTAAACACCAGGTGAGGCATACTTTTTTTCTTCTTCTTTTTTGTTTTTATTACTTAAATTCATATGTACAGCTCTTCTCCCACTGTGGCGAGTCAGAGTACTGCTGAGGCATTGAACTGCAAGTTGACAATATATCGCCCCCTACCTTGAGGCAGAGGTACTTGCTGCCTAAAGACCTCCCTTTTCCCCGTGGCAACAAGCATGCGCCCCTTCGCACGCACGCCTAATACCCACTGTGTGTAGCCGTGGAGGCACTGCCTGTGTCTGCCTCACTTCTCATCTGCTTCATTGTTTTGATCAGGAAACATGAAATTTCCGTGATTTTGACCATGAAAATTATCAAAATATACAGGAACCACACCAAAATCACATAGAAAGCATGAACCAAAAGAGAAATTTAAAACGTACTTTGTTTTATTACTTCATTTTGGAACATGTCATGGTTAAGCCGACTGGTGGCAGGTGAGGCACTGCCTCACCTGCCTCCCCTGAGAGCACGTCACTGCTCCTACCGGTTGATTGTGGTTTGTACCTGTATCTTGTAGATGTTGGCAGCGTGCTGTCTTTTCGTCCAAGTTCCTGTTTCTTGTCTCCTAGTTCCTAGTTTGATTTTTTTTTCTTTATTTTTGAAGATTAAATCATGTTTTCCTGCTCAATGCCTGCCGCCATCTCTGCAACTTGGGGTTCGTCACCAACACAACCTGACACAATGTTTTGATTTTAGAGATAATTACTTATAATTAGTCTGCATGAGAGTGCCACAAAAAAGGCGCATTATACAGTTTTTACAGAAATAAAACAGCATTTAGGTTTGATGAATCCCCTTTGGCCTGAGTTGGCAAACCACTATAATGCAATACAGTTGAGATGAAACCAGAAAACTGTTGGAAAAAGTACGGCCTGGCATCCAAACATTTGTTGACATTGTACCACAGAGCTACTGCTCGCTGTTTTTAAGTGTTTGTGCAATCCCGATTGCAAAACAACGCACGAGAGATTGGGAAAATACAAAAAAATTAAAAAAAAGTGTCTGTGCGGCATAGGAGGTAAGGCGCATAAAAGCACGTTTGCCACCGTCAGCACCATGGACAGCAGCCAAGCTCCACACTGCTGTCCATGGAAGAGTGAACAATGGGCTCTCAAGTCACATGAGGCCAGTTATGCTTGTTTTATCATGGCAGAAAGGAGAAACTTTTCTAGGGAAACACGAGTAAGTCACACCGTGAACCTGCGCTGAGGAGGACGTCCAGATAAGACTCTGTGGGGGATGATAGAGAAACAAGTCTTGAGGCTGTTTTATGACGCTACACTCTCATCTGTCCTTTGTGCTCAGTATGTCTGCTTTCTCAGCTCAGTGTGAAACTATAAGAGTTTCACAACATAAAAATACATCCAACCTAGACAAAAAAAAAAAATAGGTTAACCATCAAAATATATCAGTGTTACCAATACATATCATATTATAGCGAGCTGTAAACGCCAGTGCGGACCTTCTTCCAGTCCCTGTGGTCTAAGAATGTTGTCTTGATGACGAAATAAGTCTATTTGCTCTCATTGCATTCATTTATAAATGTTGACTGCATTATTTTGTTTAAAAATACATTTTGAAGTCCTAAGAGGACACATTCGAAGCCACACATCAACCAGTCTGAAAGTAATAATAGATTTGCATAAGCCTCATTCATTTGCCCGGCATCAATACAACAAAATAGGATAAATAATTGCCGAAAAATCCAATTTGTCACCCGGATTTACATCGCAATACAGCATTAGTGGAGAAAAAAATGAAGCATACTTGGCCAATAAATCGGATTCTGATTCTGATCCCCTAAATCCTATGTGTCAGAGTCAGGAATTAATTATCTACGAACCCCGGGATGATATTTGATTGTCATTAGAAATGGCCCACAGGCCACAGCCGCCCTGCTGCTGATTTGCACGCGCCAATACTCCATCAGTGTTTGCGCTAGGAATTTTCAAAATGGAGCCCCAGGGACCCCATCAAGTCATAAAACTGGGTCCCATAGTAAATATTTGGGGTCCCCTTCTGGCTGTATTGGGTTTCAAGCAGGAGGTGTCAGAAAAGTTACCACAGGGATAACTGGCTTGTGGCGGGCAAGCGTTCATAGAGACAGCGCTTTTTGATCCTTCGATGTCGGCTCTTCCTAACATTGTGAAGCAGAATTTTTCAAATAATTAAATTTTAACAAAAGTGTGGATAGAAGATGTTAAAAGAGAAAGTAAGCAGATATTAACAGTAAATGAACAAGTCGAAGAATAATTCATTTTCTACCGCTTGTCCTTCAAAATTTGGACAAAATAATAAAATGAAGAATGACACACTATGTTACTGCATACATCAGCAGACTAATTAGGAGCCTTTGTTTGTTTACTTACTAATAAAAGACAAGTTGTCTAGTATGTTCACTATTTTATTTGAGTACAAACTTGGAATAAGAAACATATGTTTAATGTAACCTAAGACTTTTTGTCATGGTTACAAAAAAAAGTGGGACCCCAATGATAAATGTATGCATTATCCTGTTACAGCTCACATTCTGTATTGTGTATTGGAAAAAGGTTGTCATGAACGTTAATTCATAAAAAAATATATGTATACAAAAGAAAACACATTTTTGTACGTATTCAGTTATAAACATTCATTCACTTTCTTCTTTCCTTCATGGATCTAAACTTTACCACTGTCGGTATTTTTTTTAATATATTTTCATAATAATATTTTAAGAATGTGTTTGTTCTATTTTTCGCCAAAATAAGACAAGGAAAACAATCTGAAGTTGTCTTTATTTTTTTGTCTTAATGCCATGATTTTAATAGTCTGGCACGTGTGTACACAGATTTTCCTCCATGCGGCCCTTGAGCTAAAATGATTTTGACACCCCAACACTGACAGACTTGTTTTGATGGCAAAGTCATGCAGTGTAAAACCATACTGTTCCTCTCTGGTCCTGTACAGTGGTAGTACAGGACCAGTAATGTACATGACAAAGCAGAGCTGTGTATTGCTTGTATTCTGTTACGTGACTTCTCCCTGGAAGTAAAAAAAACTGTGGTGGTCAACCAAGCCATGATGGCTGTGTGCGAACTCTTTGAGCACCCAAGGGTCCTAGATCTTGCCACTGAAAGCAGAAACGAGCAAAACATCTAACTATGCAATAAAATTGTAGATACTTTATCAAAAAAAGGTTTGTCGGGTGGTATATAGGATTTTCCGTTGGTGGAGTTCCCAGACTTGACAAAGTATCTTGTGCTCCAGATGCCATTCTACATGACAAAACAGATGAAAACTTGGAAAACATGGAGGTCTGCAACTTCTTTCTGTGTGGCTGGGTCAAGGGAATCGGTATTGGGACTCTTCCGGATAGATATGCATAGTTTTTGCTCGGGTAGGGTTGCATTTCATGATTTAACGTTGTGCCTACAGCCATGTTTGTTATTGTTATAGCACACACCATTTAGGAGTACCATATTTTTCGAACTATAAGGCATTTAAAATCCTTTCAATGTGCGGAATAATTTGGGTTGTGCTTACCGACCTTGAAACTATTTTATTTGGTACATGGTGAAATGATAAGTGTGACCAGTAGATGGCAGTCACACATAAGAGATATGTGTAGACTGCCATATGATGGCAGTCACACATAAGAGATAAGTGTAGACTGTAATATGACTCAAGTAAACAACACCAAAATGTTATGTTTCATTGAAAATATAGAAATTAACACACAGTGCTCAAAAATCTATTAAGATGTTTTAGTACAACTTTGGTAAGCTATGAAGCTGCACCGCTTGATGGATTGTACTTTGCTTCAACATACGATTATCATGGGGCGTGTATAAGGTAAGACATATCTTGCGTTTTGTTTCCCAATATTATGCCATTTCGCCACACCTAGTTTGTGTGTGACAATCATTACTTAAAGCAACTTCTCTTACCTTCTGGTACCTGCTGATCTGTATTTGGGATCTGCACAAGTCCTGAAAATTTGCGCGCCACCACGGTGTCGACACCGTAGTCGATGAGCTTCTTCTTTTTCCTCTATCTTCTTGTTATGGGAAATTCATCCTCTGCTGTTGCCATTTCTAATATAAAGTAGTGTAAAGTTCTTATATCTGTTAGTAAACTCGCCATGAAAGCGCTAAAACATACCGGTGTAGTGAATTTACATTATTCACCCAAGGATCTTTAGTTATTAGAGAGTTCCGGTTGGACGGTTTTTCAGAGGACACATTTCCAGCGTTGTTGTTGCACTAGTGAGCCACGGATGAGAAGATGCTGATCCGTTATTGATTGAAATAAAGTCGGAATGTCATTAAAACAGTTAGCTCCATCTTTTGACACTTCTTCCACTCCTGTCCTTGCACGCTACACCGCTACAACAAAGATGACAGGGAGAAGACGCTGTTGAAGGTGCGCCACGTAAATAAGACCGCCCACAAAAGAACCACCATTACATGTTTTGTAGACCACAAATAAGTGTTTTATATTCAGAAAAAAAGTACAGTATATATATATATATATATGTATGTATGTATGTATGTATTATGTATATATATATATATATATATGTATGTATGTATATATATATATGTATGTATATATATATGTATGTATATATATATATATGTATATATATATGTATGTATATATATATGTATATATATATATGTATGTATATATATATGTATATATATATATATGTATGTATATATATATGTATGTATATATATATATATGTATGTATATATATATATGTATGTATATATATGTATGTATATGTATGTATATATATATATATATGTATATGTATGTATATATATATATATATATATATATATATATATATATATATATATATATATATATGTATATATATATGTATGTATATATATACGTATGTATATATATATATATATATATGTATGTAAATATATATATATATATATATATATATATGACCCCTTTAATGCGCCTCATAATCCAGTGCGCCTTTTGTAAGAAAATAGACCTGAATAGACCCGCTCGTCGGCAGTGCGCCTTTTAATCCGGTGCGCCTTATGGTACGAAAAATACAGTACTTGACATTTAAGAATATAAATCGATCTATCAATACTCAAAGATGCTGGAAAAAAAAACCCTTCTAACATCCATTCTTACCCCTCACCTCATTTTGCCAGGCATGACTTTTCACAGCTGCCTGCAATAGCGCAGGCTCATTCAGTGTTTTACTGACATCCATTTGTACCGTCTTGATTTGATGAGTGACAAGGGTGCCTGCCACTTAACAAAAAACCTGTAACGAGGAGCAGAATGATCATAAAGACTGATGTGAGAGGTCCATTAAAACAAGTATACACCATATAGTGTATAGTCACATGTGCCTCATTTGCAGAGCGAGAAAAAGATCCTTGAGGGATGTGTGCATGCTCTGAACTGGTATGATTACAAATACAATACAAGCATGATTAAAAAGTTCCCTAGCATGTTTTGCTTGTTTGTTATCATAACGGCAGGTCTCCCAACAACGATCCATAACATTTCAATTTGATTGAAAAATCTAAACTTACACAGCTCCCTCTGCTGGCTGTGCAGCACTTGGTCCCGATGCAAGTAGACTCTACGGAGTTCAACAAAGTTTTAAACTTCAATGGTAATTGGATATGACGTTTTTGTTTAAGGGAGAACATTATCACAATTTCAGAAGGGTTAAAACCAATAAAAATCAGTTCCCAGTGGCTTATTTTATTTTTCAAAGTTTTTTTCAAAATTTTACCCCTTATGGAATATCCCGGAAAAAAGGCTTTAAAGTGCCTGATTTTCGCTATCTGTGTATCCACCCCCCCATTTTCCTGTGACGTCACTGCGTGACGCCAATACAAACAAACATGGCATATAGAACTGAAAGATATAGCGACATTAGCTCGGATTCAGACTTGGATTTCAGCGGATGGTTGGAGTGTGGAGACAGATAGCGAAAACAAAATTGAAGAAAAAACTGAAGCTATTGAGCCAACGAGGACGAATTCGGCGATTGCCTTCTAACCAACGATTGCATCTTTTGACCACTGGAGCAACTTAAATCCGTCGATTGGTAAGTGTTTGTTTGGCGTTAAATGTAGGTGGAGGGAAAGGCTGGATGCAAATCTAGCTACAATTGTACATACAGCTAGCCTAAATAGCATGTTAGCATCGATTAGCTGGCAGTCATGCCGTGACCAAATATGTCTGATTAGCACCTAAGTCAATAACATCAACAAAACTCACCTTTGGGATTTCGTTGACTTTGAAATGCTTATGCTTTGAGTGTCGCAGGATATCCACACATCTCTGTGCCATCTGTCGTAGCATAGCTGTCGTCTGTAAAATGTGCAGAACAAACGAGGGACTTTCGCATCTTTTGTCCACTGGTGTACTTGAATCCGTCGATTGGTATGTGTTTGTTTGGCATTAGGTGTGGGTGGAGGGAAAGGCTGGATGCAAATATAGCTACAAATGAGGCAAAATGATGCAATATGTACATACAGTTAGCCTAAATAGCATGTTAGCATCATTAGCATACCGTGACCATTGATATGTCTGATTAGCACACTCCACGTAAGTCAACTTGAAACCTTCTCTGATCGTGTTGTTACACCCTCCGACAACACACCGACGAGGCATGATTTCTCCAAGGTACGGAAAACAGTCGAAAAAACGGAAAATAACAGAGCTGATTTGACTTAGTGTGTGTAATGTGTTTGAGAAAATGGCGGATTGCTTCCCTTTGTAACGTCACGGGTGAAAGGTCATCGCTCCGACAGCGAACAATTGAAAGGCGTTTCAATCGCCAAATTCACCCTTTTAGAGTTCGGAAATTGGTTAAAAAAACATATGGTCTTTTTTCTGCAACATCAAAGTATATATTGACGCTTACATAGGTCTGGTGATAATGTTCCCCTTTAACACAAGCAGTAACAAAAACAAAATACATGATATTGTCCTTATAGAGCAGAGCTTGGCAAATATTTGGACTCGGGGGCCACGCATATATAAATTATATATCAATCAATCAATGTTTATTTATATAGCCCTAAATCACAAATGTCTCAAAGGACTGTACAAACCATTATGACTACGACATCCTCGGAAGAACCCACAAAAGGGCAAGGAAAACTCACACCCTGTGGGCAGGGAGAATTCACATCCAGTGGGACGCCAGTGACAATGCTGACTATGAGAAACCTTGGAGAGGACCTCAGATGTGGGCAACCCCCCCCCCTCTAGGGGACCGAAAGCAATGGATGTTGAGCGGGTCTAACATGATACTGTGAAAGTTCAATCCATAGTGGCTCCAACACAGCCGCAAGGGTTCAGTTCAAAGCGGATCCAAGACAGCAGAGAGAGTCCCGTCCACAGAAAACCATCCCAAGCGGAGGCGGATCAGCAGCGTAGAGATGTCCCAACCGATACACAGGCGAGCGGTCCATCCTGGGTCCCGACGAGCGGTCCATCCTGGGTCTCGACTCTAGACAGCCAGTACTTCATCCATGGTCATCGGACCAGACCCCCTCCACAAGGGAGGGGGGGGCATAGGAGAAAAAAGAAAAGAAGCGGCAGATCAGCTGGTCTAAAAGGAGGTCTATTTAAAGGCTAGAGTATACAGATGAGTTTTAAGGTGAGACTTAAATGCTTCTACTGAGGTAGCATCTCGAACTGTTACCGGGAGGGCATTCCAGAGTACGGAAAACGCTCTATAGCCCGCAACGTGTATTACTATATTCGCATAACGGTCGTACGTGTTTACTAGGCCTGTTGCGAGTTAGCTCCCTAAGATTAGCTTCAATGTCAGGTGCTCTGCCCCCGGGAATACACTTAATTGTGGCTGGTTTGCAAAGCTTTATGTTTCGGGTGATGGAGTCCCCTATGAATAAAGTGTGGTGCCCGGTAGACTGGGGTGTAGGACTAGCTAAAGGGCTAAATCTGTTATGTGTCTCAACCGGTACACCGTAGCTTGTAGGAGGCTTAGGGCTGCTACAAGCTGGGCTAGTTAGCTGGCTACAGCTAACGCTAGCAGATGTGTCCGCAACATCTAAAGTTACGAAATTACACTGCTCTAACTGGCGGACACGGCTCTTTAGCAGAGCCAACCTATCCATGAGTAAAGTGCACGAAGCACAGTAAGCCATACTCACAGAAACTTTCCGTCGCCAGCTGTCTTCGGGAAGTGGTGGTCACGGTGGCGGGGGAGTAGCTTCCTTCAGACCGGCGCTGCCTTTCTCCACTAGCCTCGTTAGCTTAGCAGCTAGCTAGCTGAGGGCGGAGTGGTGAGACAGAGATCGGGTGATTTGCAAGTTAAATTGAACTATTAAATATGTTCGAGAAGTTGTAAATAAAGCTGCAAAACAGTTAACATTTAGCTGTAAAAATCTGCTGTACAATATGTGTTTGGGTCCCTTTTTTTCAGGAACTGTAACGATCTGTCACTTACTTTCTGATAGTTTTTCGTGTTTTGTACTTTGTTTCCTGTTCAGTGCTCTTATTTTGTCATACTTCCTGTTTACTCCGCTGAGCACTGTTTTTGTCACACTCGCCGTTGATTGGCAGCGGTCCTCAGCTGCGGTCAATCAACATAGGTCTATTTATGTTTCACTCGAGCACTCCTCAGTGCTCGAAGTTAAACCTATGTTGGGAACATCTCCATGCAAGACTGCTTTCTGTTTATATCTTTTACTTTGATGAAATTAAAATCATCTTACCTGCTTTCTGCTCTCCTGGATTTTTGCATACTTGAGGTCACACAACTGCAGCCATGCGACATCCCAACAGTAACTTCGAGCCAGAAAATTGTGACCTCGCGAGAATCCCTGTCGGCAATCCTCAGCCGACGTTCTGGACCGCACAATTCCTGGAGGACTTGAAGGCCAGGTTTGTGCGGTCCCAGCCTACAGACGCGGACCCTCTCCCCGCGGCAACGCCACCGGCTTCGGCTCTCCGACCGGCGCGTCCCCCGCCGCCATCTTTCCTCTCGGCTCAACGGCTGGCTACGGCTCTCCGACCAGCACGTCCGCCACTTCCTGCATGCCTCGCGGCTCCCGCGGCAACGCTACCGGCTACGGCTCTCCGACCGGCGCGTCCTCCGCCGCCATCCTTCCTCTCGGCAACGCTGCCGGCTACGGCTCACCGACCGGCGCGCCCGCCTCCTCCTTCACGTCTCGCGGCTCCTGCGGCTCCGTCGCCGACTGCGGCTCTCCGACCGGCACGTCCGCCGCCGCCATCCTTCCCGTCGTCTGCTGAGCTGCTTCTCCCTGCTCCTACGCAGCTTCCAGCGGCTGCTCCCCGGCTGCTCTTTTTGCCAGCTCCCGCTCTCTTTTTTGGTCCGCCGAGAGCTCCAGTGGAGCCCACAGTGAGGTCGCTTTTGTCCTCCTGCTGGGACTTGGCACGGGACGTGTCTTCGTCCCTCCTCCTGGTCCCCTCCCGCCCGTCCCTGGTTTTCGCACCGGGGGACTCCGACGAGCAGGCACGTTTTCCCGCATGTGTGAACGGTGTCTGGCAGCCACCTAGTGGAGGGGGGCCCACTATACACTGCGGTGCAGCCAGGCACACACCGCTGTCATCCCCGCCAGCGTCTCCTTCCACGGAGACATCTACGTCCCTGGCGGGCTTTCGCCTAGCCCCAACGCCGGCTCCACGCCTAGCCCCAACGCCGGCTCCACGCCTAGCCCCAACGCCGGCTCCACGCCGAGCCCCAACGCCGGCTCCACGCCGAGCCCCAACGCCGGCTCCACGCCGAGCCCCAACGCCGGCTCCACGCCGAGCCCCAACGCCGGCTCCACGCCGAGCCCCAACGCCGGCTCCACGCCGAGCCCCAACGCCGGCTCCACGCCGAGCCCCAACGCCGGCTCCACGCCGAGCCCCAACGCCGGCTCCACGCCGAGCCCCAACGCCGGCTCCACGCCGAGCCCCAACGCCGGCTCCACGCCGAGCCCCAACGCCGCCAAGAGCAGCACCACGCCGGGCTTCGTCACCGCCGGCATCCGCTATTCCTCGGCCAGCATTTGCTGCTCCTCGCCCGGCGTCATCTGCCGCTTTCACGCCGCCGATGACATCTGCAACAATCACGCCTCCGATGACGCCTGCCGCTTCAACACCGCCGATGACGTCTGTTGCTTCCACGCCGTTGATGACGTCTGCCGCTTTCACGCCGCCGATGACGTCTGCCGCTTTCACGCCGCCGATGACGTCTGCCGCTTTCACGCCGCCGATGACGTCTGCCGCTTTCACGCCGCCGATGACGTCTGCCGCTTTCACGCCGCCGATGACGTCTGCCGCTTCCACGCCGCCGATGACGTCTGCCGCTTCCACGCCGCCGATGACGTCTGCCGCTTCCACGCCGCCGATGACGTCTGCCGCTTCCACGCCGCCGATGACGTCTGCCGCTTCCACGCCGCCGATGACGTCTGCCGCTTCCACGCCGCCGATGACGTCTGCCGCTTCCACGCCGCCGATGACGTCTGCCGCTTCCACGCCGCCGATGACGTCTGCCGCTTCCACGCCGCCGATGACGTCTGCCGCTTCCACGCCGCCGATGACGTCTGCCGCTTCCACGCCGCCGATGACGTCTGCCGCTTCCACGCCGTTGATGACGTCTGCCGCTTCCACGCCGGCACCAACATCGGCTCCTCAGCCGCCTCCTGCAGAGGTATCTGTTTTGGCTGCAGCCCCCGCCGCTTTGTCTGCTGTCTCCGGGCCTGCTTCAGCGCGCCCGCCTCCACGTCAGCCGCGGATGTGGCCGTGCCCTGGGCGTCCTCCTCGCGGGATGCACTCGTCTCTTTTTCGGCCAATGATGTGGCTGTTCCGTGGCCGCCCGCCCCGCCAGTTCCAGCGGCGCTCTACGCGCCGTCGCCACCTGACTTTCCCTCGCTGGCTGCGGGGACACGAGGTTTGGCGACCTTCCACCAAATCCTCCTTCCATCCTCCCTTACTTTGTGGACATTTTTTTCCATTTTTCTTTTCCAGGGAACATCTGGTATCTGTTCCTTGAGGGGGAGGTCCTGTAACGATCTGTCACTTACTTTCTGATAGTTTTTCGTGTTTTGTACTTTGTTTCCTGTTCAGTGCTCTTATTTTGTCATACTTCCTGTTTACTCCGCTGAGCACTGTTTTTGTCACACTCGCCGTTGATTGGCAGCGGTCCTCAGCTGCGGTCAATCAACATAGGTCTATTTATGTTTCACTCGAGCACTCCTCAGTGCTCGAAGTTAAACCTATGTTGGGAACATCTCCATGCAAGACTGCTTTCTGTTTATATCTTTTACTTTGATGAAATTAAAATCATCTTACCTGCTTTCTGCTCTCCTGGATTTTTGCATACTTGAGGTCACACAACTGCAGCCATGCGACATCCCAACAGGAACACTAATACCAAAAGTCACAATGTCCAATGGAGTTCTAAAAACATTATTACAGACCACCTAAAAAAACAGGATGGAATTTTACAGTTTTTTACTGAATGGGACACCCAAAATTTACATTAAAAAAAAAACAGTGGGATTTACAATATTAACTATGAACAATAAAACACTGAATATTAACATATTACTATGGATTGAACTTTCACAGTATCATGTTAGACCCGCTCGACATCCATTGCTTTCGGTCCCCTAGAGGGGGGTGGGGGTTGCCCACATATGTGGTCTTCTCCAAGGTTCTCATAGTCATCATTGTCACCGACGTCCCACTGGGTGTGAGTTTTCCTTGCCCTTATGTGGGCCTACTGAGGATGTCGTAGTGGTTTGTGCTGTGGTTTGTGCAGCCCTTAGAGACACTAGTGATTTAGGGCTATATAAATAAACATTGATTGATTGATTGATATGAACGTCGCTCCTTTTTTACTTCTCCAACCAGCTCATCGATAGTTGTGCATCTTTACAATCAAGCAAAACACAACAAAAATGTAACAAACAGCAAAATATGAATGCAAAGTTTAATAAATTTAATACATTATGATATATTATCATGTAAAAATCTGCTTTCGCATCTGTTCCTGACACACACAATTTGGCCTGGCTCCAATGAACACAAACCCCACCCACTCAGCGTTGTTCCTGGTCTGAGCTGCTGTGACGTAGATTACCGTAATAACTCCTATAACACTCAAAAGCACAGATTTCGACAATTGAAATACTTTTTATCGTTCAAGACTTACAGTCATTCAAAAACATAACTGCACATTATAATGGCGGGGACAATTTTGATGTTTAAGGTCTAAAAAAATTATGTAGAACGTCCGGCGGGCTGGACTGAAAATCTTAACAGGCCCCTTGTGGCCCGCGGGCTGTATTTTGCCCAGGTCTGTTATAGAGTGTGATTGTTGTGCATCATTCCGAGAGCTGTGTCTCAAAGTAGCTAAATGTTGCAACCCAGTATGAGGCAATGCAATGAAGCATTGCTGCAAAATACCACAGCAATTCTCTTCCGGTAGCTAATCCTCTTCAGTTTAAAACATACGGTGCATCAGTTTTCATGGTGACGCCTCACGTTGTGGTCAAGAATATCATGTAGACTTCCTCTTGTATTGTCTTTCAGCTGTGTAGCGCTTTTAAGAACATAACCACACTGAAATCCATACTGTGACAACGGACACACGAGCAGATGTCAGTAATGCTATTAATAACCCCATTGTTATGTACCAAGGGGGAGTAGATGGCACAGACCACAAGTTAAAGTCAAAGTACCCATGATTGTCACACACACACACTAGGTGTGGGCGAACTTATTCTCTGCATTTGACCCATTACCCTAGATCACCCCCTGGGAGGTGAGGGGAGCAGTGAGCAGCAGTGGTGCCCACGCCCGTGAATAATTTTTGGTGATTTAACCCCCAATTCCAACCCTTGATGCTGAGTTTCAAGCAAGGATGTAATGGGTCCCATTTTTATAGTCTTTGGTACGACTCGGCCGGGGTTTGAATTCCTGACCTACCGATCTCAGGGCGGACACTCTAACCACAAGGCCACTGAGTAGGAGGCAGTATATATCCATCCATCCATTTTCTACTGCTTATTCCATTCGGGGTCGCGGGGGGCGCTGGAGCCTATCTCAGCTACAATCGGGCAGAAGGCGTGTACACCCTGGACAAATCGCCACCTCATAGCAGGGCGGCAATATATATATATATATATATATATATATATACACACATACACACAGTACAGGCCAAAAGTTTGGACACGCCTTCTCATTCAATGGGTTTTCTTTATTTTCATGACTATTCACATTGTAGATTGGCACTGAAGCCATCAAAACAAATACCAATATAATATACCATGAGAAATGGAGTGTGACTAAATCCAAAAAGTGTGTGGTGTGTGACTATGCGTGTTGATTAGTTGTTGAGTGTTACCCGTAGTGTTGAGCGAGAGGCAAGTCCAAAATGGGCAGGACAGGCAAGAGGGTCTGTGAGACAAGCAGTTAGTCAGGGCGATAACAAGGAATCAGAGTCCGGGACCATGCCCTCGCCGAGATCCGGGAAGACAGACGAAATGTAGGGGGAGTCCAAGGAATCGAGACACACAGCTCCAACCCAAGGCGACGGAAGAAAACACTGTGGGGCACAAGGGAGAAGACAGGGGACAAATTAGCATGGAAGCGGGAGGACACTGAACGCAACAATGCACAAGGAGCTTGACAGATTGGCTTACTATACAGGACAGGTAGCTACGTTCTTGCCTGCAACGCAGGTCTGCCCTGGCTTAAGAAGCCCAGGGAGCTCATCAACGACAGGTGTGCAGTTTGCAGATTGATTGCAACTGCCTGCTGCAGCCGGAGTGATGCGCGCAGGTGCGCTCTTGGAGGTGCTTTCGCACAGATGAGCGCGCATTGGCATGCGCCCGGGCCATGACACCTACAGCTACATTACGCCCTGCAGCATACATTGCGGTAATCCGCGACCCAGCATCTCTATTTGCTGGTTTGCATTTGTACTATTACCTCCCAGAAGTACCATTCAAATGAGCACCACAGTTGGCCAAGAGCAAAAAGCGATGGAACTGAATAAGGTTTGTCATCAGCAGTGCAACTATGCCAGCGGGCTAGATTAGAAAGAGTGCACAGTGGACATCGGTAATGTGTTGTTGTGTTAGAACCGCTCAGCTTTCATTGGTACACTGTGTGTTGTCATTATTATAAATAAAAAAATCTTCAAACGGGACCTTGCTAGTCAATAACAGTCACAGCATTTAAAAACGTGTTGACTTTCTCTTCCTCTGCACTAAAGAGCTAAAATAGTCAACGGCGTTAGTGACATATTGCACAGTTGAATTGCTCCATCTGCCAGCCTAAGTGGCATTGGAGGTAATTTTTTTTTGCCATAGCAACTATAACAGTCTCCTCATTTAACCCCAACTGCAAAGACAAGGGAGAACAACCTCCACCTTCATGCATCGACTTCCATTATGTGCTTCACATGGGTAGATTTTGGGCAGTGGGGGGGGGTGTGCGAGGAAAATAGCCCATCATGACAGAAATACCCTTCACCCCCACACACACATATACATTCAAACAGGTCTGTATATTCAAGCTGAAAAAAAAAACTAATTATTCATCATCATTGTCCTTTGTGTGTGTGTGCTTTGTTATTTTGACAAAGACAGTGGAACTATTCATCACGCTAAATGGAGGGAGACGTACTTTCATCAACCCGCTAGGCTGCCTCAGACTAGGCTGCTGTAGTCTGTTTGGTTTGGAGACAACAGAGTGATTTATGGCACATGATTTATGATGATTCCTTTGAGTTTAGAAAACAATCTCGTCTTGCATGGATAAACCATGGCGCGTAAACTTCTATGGAACTAACTTTGAGGAGAGGGATCATTCAAAACGTCTATTTAGGGTTGTACAGTATACCGGTACTGGTAGTATAGTATCACGGTACGAATGAATCAAAAATGGTACTATACTCTGTTTGAAAAGTACCGGATCCCAGGCATGACGGTCGCGTCATCAAGTCATGACATTGCTGGTTTTGCGAGCAGAGGAGCATGTTCGGCAGCACACAATCACAGAGTACTTACAGTGTGTAGACAGAAAAGGGAGAACGAACACATTTTGGCCTAAAAACTGACGATAAAGGTATAACACTGAAACGACCTCAGAAATATGTGCTTTAAGACATGGCTAGCTAGTTAGCGGCGAACGTGAAAACCATTTTAGATGACTACCTTTTGAAGCTCATTGAGACAATGCCAAGAGTATGCAAAGCAGTAATCACAGTAAAGGGTGGCTATTTTGAAGACACTAGAATATAAAACATGCTTTCAGTTATTTCACCTTTTTTGTTAAGTACATAACTCCTAACATAGTTTTGATGCATTCAGTGACAATCTACAATGTAAATAGTCATGAAAATAAAGAAAACACATTGAATGAGAAGGTGTGTCCAAAGTTTTGGCCTGTACTGTATGTTATGTGTCCTCAATGTGAACGCTCCAAGGTCACATTTATCCGACCAAAACGTCATCAAAAAGCGATGTGTCATAATTATTTGCCAAAATAGACAATTACAAAATAAATAGTTGAAAACGAAGCAAAAAACCGGTGAAAATAAAATATTTTAGAAACTCACGTGAAATTTTCACCCCTCCTGTCTCCGACTGCTCGTCCACTCTTCAAACAGACATCGAAGCCAAATATCCCGTAAAACTACAAGAGCCAAAATACTTGTCCTCTTTGATTGATTGATTAAAACGTTTATTAGTAGATTGCACAGTTCAGTACATATTCCGTACAATTGACCACTAAATGCTAACACCTGAATAAGTTTTTCAACTTGTTTAAGTCGGGGTCCACGTGAATCAATTCCTTCTTAATCTTCTACACACAATATTTCGGTTCAGAAAATGTTGACTTTGATTGCACAAAATCCTTGAAATTGCCACAAATGCCTCAGTATTGAGACAGACTAGAGTTGAAGACATGTTTACTTCCATAAACACTGCAGAGCGTGCAACGTCATGTCTGCATATGGGTCAGATTGCATTCACATTAGAAATCCCTTTTTCTTTTGGGAATGTGAAAAGCCACTAAAAAGATCAGATTTGAAGAAAAAATCTGAATTGAACATCCGGCTACATCCGGAATGTAGCCTAATGTTGAAGGGAGAATTGGAGCCCCTCATTTCTTAGTTTTCTGGAAATGTGGGCCCCAAAAACAATTTAGTCAAAAACGCTGCCATAGAACCTGTTTGTCAGCGCCCAATACTAGAGAAATATTTTGATATGCCGAGCTTTCTTAACAACATGAAGGAAAAAAAAAAACTTTTTCATGGACATGATACCGCCTCTTACCCAGATAATATTTTACAAAAGGCACCACGAGGCCACTACCTACAGCGCCCTCCACAAACTGTATAAGCAGCTTGCCGGAAAGTCACATGTTTTAGGTGGCTTCTACAAACAAATTTAAGTGACTGCAAGGCATACTTGTTCAACAGCCATACAGGTCACACTGACGGTGCCCGTTTAAAGAACTTTAACACTCTTACTAATATTTGCCACACTGTGAACCAACACCAAACAAGAAAGTAGGCGACCTCAGTTACCACACGTGAGTGACTGCAAGACATACTTGCTCAACAGCCATACAGGTTACACTGAGGGTTGTGATATAAACAACTTTAACACTCCTACTAATATGCGCCACACTGTGAACCCACACCAAACAAAAATGACAAACACATTTCGGGAGAACAACCTCACCGTAACACAACATAAACACAACAGAACAAATACCCAGAATCCGATGCATCCCTAACCCTTTGGGGCTACATTATACACCCCGCTACAACCAAACGCCCCCTGCTCCCTCCATGCGTCGGTTGAGGTGGGGGGCGGGATTTGGTGATAGCGAGGTGTATAATGTAGCCCTGAAGAATTAGGGATGCATGAGATTCTAGGTATTTGTTCTGTTGTGTTTATATTGTGTTACGGTGGGATGTTCTCCCGAAATGTGTTTGTCATTTTTGTTTGGTGTGGGTTCACAATGTGGCGCATATTAGTAAGAGTGTTAAAGTTGTTTATATCACAACCCTCAGTGTAACCTGTATGGCTGTTAAATAAATAAATGATAAATGGGTTGTACTTGTATAGCGCTTTTCTACCTTCAAAGTACTCAAAGCGCTTTGACACTACTTCCACATTTACTCATTCACACACACATTCACACACTGATGGAGGGAGCTGCCATGCAAGGCGCCAACCAGCACCCATCAGGAGCAAGGGTGAAGTGTCTTGCTCAGGACACAACGGACGTGACGAGGTTGGTACTAGGTGGGATTTGAACCAGGGCCCCTCGGGCTGCGCACGGCCACTCGCCCACTGCGCCACGCCGTCCCTGTTGAGCAAGTATGCTTGCAGTCACTCATGTGTGGTAACTGAGGTCGCCTACTACATTTGACTGGCCGGCACGCAGGTAGCATGGTGTGAATGCGGGCGCGACCACATGATACAGAGGCCGGTACGCGGATAGCATGGTGTAAAAGTGGATGCGTCAGACATGTTTTAGAGGACGTTAAAGGCATTGCCATCCCATCCCGCCCTCAATAATTATATCCGTGCGACAACCGGAGAATGCTTACCCCAGGAGAATTCTGGGTGAGGCAATGAAATCCGTAAACCTCCTGGAAAAATTGGGGGGTCGGCGTGGGTTCAGCAAGTATCCTGCTAAGCCACATCAGAGTGATCAAAGAGCCGCGTGCGGCTCCGGAGCCGCGGGTTGCCGACCCCTGCTGTAGTCGTATCAATGTAAGACATGGAGAAACACAACTAATTAGCATTAAAGCTACAAACAAGCACAATTGCATGTTAGACTTAGAACAACTTTAATGATCCACAAGGAAAATTGTTCCACACAGTAGCTCAGTTACAAAGGATGGAAAGGATAAGGATGGAAAGGATAATGCACACAAGGGCACAAAAAGAGGGCGAAAACAAAAAGGTATAAAGTAGACTAAAAAGGTACCATAGCAGCAATATAAATATAACATATGTAATATTTACATATCATACTGTATATACCAGGGCTTGCAAACCCGCGGCTCGAGAGCCTCATGCGGCTCTTTGGCTGGTTTTATGCGGCTCTTAACTCTATTAGAAAATAAATAAATACATTTTTAAAAAGTGCCCACGAGGTGAAGACGCGACAAACTCTTTGATTTCGGAGGCCCACGTTGCCGTGTTACTGTACTGTAGTATATCTACTGACTCTGGCGTTCGCCGGGACAAAAAAAACACTACATTCCCCAAAATGCAGCGTGACCAAGACACACGGCCGCTTCGTTGACTTCCGCTCAGCACAAAGAGGACGTTTTCTCAAAATCTAGCTTGTAAAACACAGTGGCGTTCAGCGCGCGGCCTCTTCTATCGGCCGTGATCGTGATCATCACGAAAAAAAAAAAAATACTTGGATTACAATACTCGGATTTTTGCACATAAGAAGAATAAGAAGAAACCGAAGCCGGCTGAGATCACAGTAGTAAACAATTTGTGACAAGTTCGCTCTGAAAATGGCAAGGAAAAAAAGCACAGCAAAATGAAAAAATTAAGAACACAAGACATTTTAACAGTGTGGGTGTCAGGCTTGGACTGTGGATGTTTGTGCTTCCTCGATGCAAGGATGATGTGGGACGAATCAGGCATGAATGTAAGTACATTTTTATTTGTTACTAAAATACAAAAGGCAAAACAAAAAGCACGCTCGATGGCGGATAATAATCTATGCTAAAACGTTAACAAAAACAGCACAATGGTATGGCTATCTATACATGAACAAAAGATGCTAACAATAAACCAAAAAACAGCACTTAGGCGAAAGAATACATGGATCTTACGTGGCGTGGTCCAAATGTTTAGCAGCGTGGCAAGGCGTGGAGGTATGTGATAGAAATGAAGGCATGAAGCAGAATGCAAAAATCCCAGACTGATGGACAGAAAGAAAATTATTTAAGTAGTGGCTGTGATAATTAGGAACAGGTGCAGGACTGAAGGCAGGGGCGTGACTAGGAGGGCAAGGTGAAAACTAATAGGTTGGCATGGAAAAAACTAAACCAGGAAGTGCAAAACGTGACTGATTGTCCAAAATCAAAACATGATCCATAGGTGTGACAGAGCCCCCCCGTTAAGGACAGCTCCCAGATGTCCAAAAACAAAACAAAACTATGATCGAGAGTCATGGGAGGGCGGGAGGGGGACATGGCGGTGGATCGCCAAACCACGTGTCTCCGTATCCATCGGGGCAGAGTCAGGTGGCGGCGACGCGTGGAAGACCGAGGTGGGCGACCCGGGAACGGCCATATCCGCGGCCGACCCTCTTGGCGTGGCGGACGACCACGTAATGGCCACATTCGTGGCCGACGAGGAGGTCGGTGCCCAAGGCGTGGCGGACGACCACGTGGTAGCCACTTCCGTGGCTGACAAGGAGGCGGGCGCATCGACAGCGTTTGCGGTCGGCGTGGGCTTGGCGGTCGACTTGGGCTTGGTGGTCGACTTGGGCTTGGCGTTGGCGGTCGACTTGGGCTTGGCGTTGGCGGTCGACTTGGGCTTGGCGTTGACGGTCGACTTGGGCTTGGCGTTGGCGGTCGACTTGGGCTTGGCGTTGGCGGTCGACTTGGGCTTGGCGTTGGCGGTCGACTTGGGCTTGGCGTTGGCGGTCGACGTGGGCTTGGCGTTGGCGGTCGACGTGTGCTTGGCGTTGGCGGTCGACGTGGGCTTGGCGTTGGCGGTCGACGTTGAGCTGCCACTGGCGGCGTTTGACGACGTGGAGCTGCCACTGGTGGCGCTTGGCGACGTGGAGCTGCCACTGGCGGCGCTTGGCGACGTGGATCTGCCACTGGCGGCGCTTGGCGACGTGGAGCTGCCACTGGCGGCGCTTGGCGACGTGGAGCTGCCACTGGCGGCGCTTGGCGACGTGGAGCTGCCACTGGCGGCGCTTGGCGACGTGGAGCTGCCACTGGCGGCGCTTGGCGACGTGTAGCTGCCACTGGCGGCGCTTGGCGACGTGGAGCTGCCACTGGCGGCGCTTGACGACGTGGAGCTGCCACTGGCGGCGCTTGGCGACTTGGAGCTGCCACTGGCGGCGCTTGACAACGTGGAGCTGCCACTGGCGGCGCTTGGCGACGTGGAGCTGCCACTGGCGGCGCTTGGCGACGTGGAGCAGGCACTGGCGGCGCTTGGCGACGTGCAGCAGGCAGTGACACAGGACGTGGACGTCGACCTGGGCTTTGGCGTGGACTTGGACTTTGGCATGGACTTGGACTTGGGCGTGGACTTGGACTTTGGCGTGGACTTGGACTTTGGCATGGGCGTGGACTTGGACTTGGACTTGGACGTGGACTTGGACTTTGACGTGGACGTGGTCTTGGAGCTGGACGTGGACTTGGTCTTGGAGCTGGACGTGGACTTGGTCTTGGAGCTGGAAGCTGCGGCTTAACCGGCCGAAAAACTGTAGGTGGGGAACGTCCTGGTCGCTGTGGCTTGGAACCGCACCGGGCAGAACCAACTCACAAGCTCCCAGCCCCAGCCCCCCCCCCCCCCCCCCCCCCCTCAAGGAGTGGCTGCCAGACACTTTCATCATGACATGAAACAGTCTCTTGGGGTGGGTGGAGGGCGGTGAGGAGGAGGGCAGAATCTTCCCCTTTAAATTCTCTATATTGTCTTTTTTTTTTTTTTTGTCTTGGTTTGATTATTTGAAAAAAACATTCTTGTGACTTGGGCGGGGCTTGAGTCCTGGGGGGCGTGGCATGAACTTTGGAAGCTGCAGAAAATACATTTTTTTTGTCTTGGGAGGGGAGAAAAAGTCGCACGGGGCGAGCCTGTCAGTCAGCGATGAGGGGCAAGTCCTGTCTTTCCTTGTGCGCTGCTCCGGGCCGCTGTCGGGGCGCGTGTGTCCCAGGTGGTGTGTCGTCACCGCGCGATGAGCCAGGTGCTGGGGATGACATCCGGGTGGCCCGCGAGTGGGGACGGAAGCGGTCCTCTGCATCCGCCAATTTCGTCAACAGTTGGCTCCATGCTTCCACCGCGCCGGGAGGAAGCTCTTCATCGCTCAACTCCTCTTCGTCCTCGTGCGCCCATGGCTGAGCGTCCGCGACGAGCCGAAGGAACATCTCCTGCTTGTCCGCTTCCGTGAGGAATATTTCTTCTACATCATTTGCGAGGAAGACCTTTTGCTGGGATTTTTCTGTCAGGCTTGGACTGTGGGTGTTTGTGCTTCCTCGATGCAAGGATGATGTGGGAGGAATCAGGCATGAATGTAAGTACATTTTTATTTGTTACTAAAATACAAAAGGCAAAACAAAAAGCACGCTCGATGGCGGACAATAATCTTTGCTAAAACGTTAACAAAAACAGCACAATGGCATGGCTATCTATACATGAACAAAAGATGCTAACGATAAGCCAAAAAACAGCACTTAGGCGAAAGAATACATGGACCTTACGTGGCGTGGTCCAAATGTTTAGCAGCGTGGCAAGGCGTGGAGGTTTGTGATAGAAATGAAGGCATGAAGCAGAATGCAAAAATCCCAGACTGATGGACAGAAAGAAAATGATTTAAGTAGTGGTTGTGATAATTAGGAACAGGTGCAGGACTGAAGGCAGGGGCGTGACTAGGAGGGCAAGGTGAAAACTAATAGGTTGGCATGGAAAAAACAAAACCAGGAAGTGCAAAACGTGACTAATTGTCCAAAATCAAAACATGATCCATAGGTGTGACAGTGGGAGAGTTTCTATTTTTTTGTAGAACATAATGGCAAGCCATTCTGCCTTTTATGTGAGGCGTCAGTGCATTTCAAAGCTTCAAATCTTCAGCGTCACTTTAGCTCACTCCATGCTAAAATCGACCAGGAATTTCCCAAAGGGACAGAACTTCGCAAGCACAAATTGGCCACTTTGAAAAGTCAGGCAGAAAAGCAGAATCAGTTTTTCTAAAAATGTACAAAGTATGCAGAGACCATAACGCTTGCATCATATCAACTGGCTTGGAACATTGCACAGGCTAAAAATCCATACAGTGAAGGGGACTTTGTTAAAAAAGGCCTCAGTGATGGTGTTGAAATCTTGTCTCCTGATGACGACAAACTAAAAAGAAGGGTATCAGAAGTCCAACTGCCCCGCCACACTGTTGAACGCAGAATATAGAATATTAAGAAAGCTATTGGATCACAGTTGCACTCAAGCATGTGAGTATTTTAGTGTCGCATTGGATGAGAGTTGTGACATACAAGACAAGCCTCAGTTGGCAATATTTGCACGGCCTGTGTCAAACAATTGTGTGATAAAGGCAGAACTCCTTGATATTGTGCTATTAAAAGACAGAACCCGTGGCATAGATGTGAAAGAAACAATGATGGCTGCATTTGCAAAAGCAATTCTGCCCATACAGAAACTAACCGCAATAGCCACAGATGGAGCACCAGCCCTGATCAGATCTGTGAATGGGCTTGTGGGGCTGTGCAAAGCTGACAAAACATTTCCCGAGTTTTGGAATTTTGACTGCATTATCCACAGTGAGCAACTCGTGTCTAAATCATTGAATTTAGACAACGTCATGAAGCTTGTGATGGAAATCATCAACTACATCCGCACACATGCACTTAACCACAAGCAATTCAGGAATCTTATTGCTGAGCTGGGCTTCCAGGTGACCTGCCGCTGCACTGTACTGTGAGGTGGCTGTCAAAAGGGAAAGTACTCTCTCGCATGTTTTAAGCTTTTGGATGCTGTGAATCTGTTCATGGAAGAGAAGGACAAGGACTATCCCGAGCTCTCGGACCTCGAGTAGATTATGGATCTGGCCTTTTAGGTCGAAATGCTGTGTCACTTGGACAGACTGAACTTGACCCTGCAGGGTAAGTCAAAAATGCTGCCTGAAATGGGTGCAAAGTGTGTTTGCGTTCATCAACAAACTGAAGCTGTTCAAGGTGCATATTCAAAAGGGAGATTTAACGCATTTTCCCACTCTGCTAAAAGCCAGCGGGCAAGTCACCAGCACCGCCCTGAAAAAGAAAAGAGACAGATATGCGATACTGGTTGAAAACCTGCACAAAAGCTTTGTGACCCGGTTTCATGATCTCCAACTGAAAAGGCCACGTTACATTCCTCATCGACCCATTTAATGGGGATACGGACTGTTTAAAAGCCCCGCACTTCATATATGAGGCTGCGGCTGAGTTGGAGATGATCGATCTTTGTAAGGAGGACCAACTGAAAGCTGCTTGAAGGGAAGGGACCATTGAGTCCTGGAAAAGTGTGCCAGTGAAAAAATACCCCAATGTCAAACGGATCAAAATTTGGGTCAACATACATCTGCGAGTCTGTGTTTTCTACTCTGAAACATCTGAAATCAAAGCATCGAGCTGTTCTGACTGACACCCATGTGAAAGAATTGCTTCGAGTGGCAACAACGGAATACAAGCCAGATTTGAAGAGGATTGTCCACGACATGGAATGCCAGAAGTCCCACGAAGCAACATGCATAGTAAGAGATAAAATATTATATTTTTGTATGTGGACTTGGTTGAACTGAGAGTTTGTGTGCGTGAGACAGTGCACACAATGTTAATTGTCGAAAATAACTGGCTTGTGGTCTTAGTACTGCAGGAGTCATGTTGGTGTGTGACATTTACAATAAATCTGGCTGAGCAGAGGTGTGTGTGTGTGTGTGTGTGTGTGTGTGTGTGTGTGTGTGTGTGTGTGTGTGTGTGTGTGTGTGTGTGTGTGTGTGTGTGTGTGTGTGTGTGTGTGTGTGTGTGCGTGTGTGTGTGCGTGTGTGTGTGCGTGCGTGTGTGTGTGTGAGGAAGGGATGGGGTGATGTTCATGTGTAGGATATGGCTCCTTGCAGTAACAATAGTAAATAAAAGTGTCTCTTAGTCTCCGACTGGTTGGCCACTCCTGAATTATATACATTATATAATATATACAATATATAACAAATCCCAATTACCATGTACAATATTACAGTATATATAACAGCTGCAGAAAAAAAAGGGCAGCATAAAATAGAGAGTAGATCCAGCAGAAAATATACATTATAAACAACAAGAGGTAGCTAACATTGAAGCAGTCAGGTAATAGACAGATATCATCTGTTGCTTTATGTCGAGCACTTGAGTTTTATTCAACATTGTTAAAAAAAACATTAGATTATGGGAGCTTTAAATGAATAAATCAGGCAAATGTAATTCTTTAGTCATAACCAGAATGTTGAATACAGGTGTATTAATTCATGTGTCCAGTGAGGTTTAGGATAGTCGAACACAAAATGACAGCTGGTTTAGAAGAGAGACTTCTTGTGACTCGCTAGCCTGGGTGTTGCATAAGCCTGAAGGTAAATGATGTTTACTCCAGACACATTTTGCCTGCATAATTTGCAGCTTAATAGCCTCGGCCGCTAAAGATTAGTGAACGTGTTGCATCTGAAATATAGCTTAGTGCATGATCCGACCCTCAGGGAGCACTTGGGCTGGGAATGTTTGAGCACTTTTCTTTCATATGACCAACTTTGAGGTGATTCCTCAAGCCTGTAAAAATAATTCTGGGATTGACCTAATGGACGTGGGTCACATGACTTGTTCAGCGAGGCCAGCACCTTTTATTGGGACACTTTGCATCCTACATTGCTCGTCACTTACCTCATAAGTGACTTACTTTGGTTATATTTAATGGTGTGAGTTAATTAACAACCATCAGTGGCACAAGGTTTTTCCTGAGAAATACCTGCATTGTTTAATAAGTTCCAGTTACACACTTATATCAAAGTTTTGCCTTTATAATGCAGTCAATCACTACATTATTTAACGTATTTTTCGGACTATATGGCTCACTTAAAAAAAATTTTTTTCTCAAAACTCAACAGTGTGCCTTATAACCCAGTGCGCCTAATATACCGAATACTTTGGGTTGTGCTTACCGACATGGAAGTTATTTTATTTGGTACATGATTTAATGATAAGTGTGACCAGTAGATGGCAGTCATATGTGTAGACTGCAATATGACTCAAGTAAACAATACCAACATTTCATATGCTCCATTAAAAATATAGAACGTTACACACGGCGCTCAAAAATCTATCAAAATAGTTTAGTACGATTTTGGTAAGCTATGAAGCAGCACCGCTTGATGGATTGTACTGTGCTTCAACATACCAGTATTGTTATGGGGTGTGTATAAGGTAAGGCATTAGCTGGGGTTTTTTTGCGCAATATTATTGAAAAGCAACTTTTTTTACCTTCTTGTACCTGCTGATCTGTATTTGGGATCTTCATAAGTGCTGAAAATATGCGCGCGTCCACCTTCGTAGTCCTTGTCGACAATGTAGTCGATAAGCTTCTTCTTTTTCTTTATCTTCTTGTTATGGGACATTTACCCTCCGCTGTTGCCATTTCTAATATAAAGTAGTGTAAAGTTCTTATTTATATCCGTCAGTAAACTTGCCATGAAAGCGCTAAAACACATTGGTGTAGTGAGTTTACATTATTTACCCAAGGAACTTTAGTTATCCGAAAGTTCCGGTCAGACGGTTTTTCATGGGACACAATTCCAGTGTTGTTGTTGCAATAGTGAGCCACGGATGAGGAGATGCTGCTCCGATGTTGATTTAAAGGCCTACTGAAACCCACTATTACCGACCACGCAGTCTGATAGTTTATATATCAATGATAAAATATTAACATTGCAACACATGCCAATACGGCCTTTTTAGTGTACTAAATTGCAATTTTAAATTTCCCGGGAGTTTCTTCTTGAAAACGTCGCGTAATGATGACGTGAACACGTGACATCACGGACTTTTCGGAAATATGAGCGCTGCACACACACACAGCTAAAAGTCATCTGCTTTAACGGCATAATTACACAGTATTTTGGAGATCTGTGTTTCTGAATCTTTTGCAATTTGTTCAAATAATATTGGAAAAGTCAAAGGAGAAAGATGGAGTTGGGAAGCTTTAGCCTTTTGCCACACAAACACACGGTGATTCCTTGTTTAAAATTCCCGGAGGTGAAACTTTACTATGGATCACAGCGGTCAAGCGAACATGGATCCCGACCGAATGTCAACCAGCAGGTTTCGGTGAGAAAATTGTGGTAAAAAGTTGCTTCTTACCGGAGAACAGCTGAGCTTGCGCCGTCCATAAAGCTGCCGTCGACTCCCCTGAGACACTGGTGTCAACACACACGTGGACACACACCTCCGACTATCAGGTACTGTTAAACTCACTGCAGCACCAGCAACACAATAGAAAGATAAGGGATTTCCCAGAGTTATCCTAGGAAATGTGTCTAAAAACATCTGAATTTGTCCCAATGCAATCGCGTTATTTTCTTTTTTCTAGTCCGTCACTATCAATATCCTCAAACACGATTTCTCGGTCCGAATAGCTCTTTTTGTTGGAGGCTCCCATTAAAAACAATGTGAGAATGTGAGGAGCCATCAACGGGTGACGTCATTGTCTGCGACTTCCGGTAAAGGCAGGGCTTTTCTGTTAGCGACCAAAAGTTGCAAACTTTATCGTGGATGTTCTCTACTAAATCCTTTCAGCAAAAATATGGCAATATCGCGAAATGATCAAGTATGACACATAGAATGGACCTGCTATCCCCGTTTAAATAAGAAAATCTCATTTCAATAGGCCTTTAAGTAAAGTCTGAATGTCATTAAAACAGTTAGCGCCATCTTTTGACACTTCTTCCACTCCCGTCTTTGCATACTATACCGCTACAACAAAAATGATGGAGAAAAGACACAGTCGAAGGTGAGCCACGTAAATAAGACCGCGCACGAAACGCACCATCCTGAAGTGACTGTCAGAAAGCGGCTTGAAGATGATCTGTAAAACATAATCAATGCAACATTTTGACCAAAGAACCACCATTACATGTTATGTAGACCAGAGGTCCCCAACCTTTTTGTATCCGCGGACTTAATAATTTGTCCCGCGGCCCGAGGGGGGATCCTTTTTTAATTTTTTTTATTTTTTTGTCATGAAAAAGGGACGTTTTTGTCATGAAAAAGGGAGGTTTTTGTGGTTGGTGCACTAATTGTAAGTGTATATTGTGTTTTTTATGTTGATTTAATTAAAAAAAAAATGTTTTTATTTTTTTTTTTTTATAAAATATTCTTCTGCGGCCCGGTACCAATCGTGGTTGGGGACCACTGATGTAGACCACAACGAAGTGTTTTACATTTCGAAAAAAATGAATGAGAATGAGTCCTTTGATGCGCCCTATAATCGGGTGTGCCCTATGGTCCGGAAAATACAGTACTATGCTTACACTTAATTTTGTGAGTTAATTACAACCACCTGCAGGACATTGTTTTTCCTGAGAAATGCCTGCATTTTTCAATAAGTTACGATTACAGAGTTGAAATAAAAGTTTTGCCTTTATAATGCAGTCAATGACTTACATGATTTAAATAAGATGACACTTGACGAGAGCACATGCTGGATGCAAGACCTGCAACACACTTTCTAAATGAGCACAAGCTTAATTATTAAAAGCTGCACTCCACACTACCTTGCCCAGCTGAGAGATTTAGGACAGCTGCATCTCCTCCGGTTCAACAAAAGCGGACTATTTCAAAAGGATGCTTTGTTCCCTTTGGAGAGAATCCATTTGGAACTTTAACAATCTGAGAAAAATAGAAGAGTGATAACAACCTTATTAAGTACCCATAATCCTAAAAGTTAGGCTAATTAAAAAGGATAACAACCGAGAAGGAAAGACTGAGGTTTGGATTAGGGCATGCTGTGGTTTTTATCAGCATAGAAGAAAAATTCCACTTTATACAACAAGAGAATTGTTTGACTGATTTATTTGTTTTCTGCACAGAATGGAGCCAAATGAGCAACAATAGCCATAATGATTGCCAAGCTCAATCATTGCATGTTGATTCATTTATTCATTGAATAATTTTGTCCTTACCGTGTTTTTAATTGGAACCTTTTCTCATACTTAATGAGTGTGTTTTTATTTACCAACAAAAACTAATTAGTGTTATTGTGAATGAGGGACTATTAAAACGCAAACAATAGGCACTACATTTCTAAAACCCCCAGATATATTAAGGTGTGCCAAAGAAATAGTTTAACATAAGGGCTTCTTGCAAATACTGTTCTGCTCCTATTTTAATATATAATGGGCTGTGTAGTGGTCGTTAAATCCGCTACAGCCCAAAGAGAATGGCTAAAGACCTCCAAATAAATATTTCCCTGTATGCAAATGTTCACATTGCTAATGTACAGTATAAGCTGCATGAAGAACAGGTCTATTATGATGTTTAAGTCTTTATGGTCCTTAGGAGGTGGATTTGTTTCCCTGCAATTTGAAATGTTTGTATGCACTTTAGGTTGGCTGAATGCCTCTAGTCCAACTCATCCGGTATCATTCCTTCCTCTAAAACAGGGGTAGAGAACCTATGGCTCTAGAGCCAGATGTGGCTCTTTTGATGACTGCATCTGGCTCTCAGATAAATCTTAGCTGACATTGCTTAACACGATAAATATAAATAATTCCGCTGGAATTCACAGTGCTAAAAATAACGTACAAAATATGAAACATTCTCAAGCATTTAAATCCATCCATACGTTTCCTACCGCACCTGTTCAAGAAGTCGCATTAATGGTAAGAAGTATTTTATGTCATGATGAGGGGGGTCGCAGCTTGCTGCGGGGTCGTTCTCCCAGGAAGGCAGACGGACTACTCGGGACATGACTTAATTTAAACTAAAAAAAGATACAAACAAAAATCGCTCACAGCGGAGGCATAACTTGGGCTAAGGAAGAAAGCTAACGCATAAACAGACTATGAACATAAATCCAAAAAAACTTACTTGGCATGGCATGAAGCACGAAACTATGGCAAGGCATGAAACAAGTCAGCACAGAGCAAGAAAAGATCACATTGACGCCAGGGCGATTGACTGGCAAAGACAAGCTTAAATACTGCCTCTGATTAGTGCTCGGGAAGCAGGTGAGCGGGCATTTTGTCCACTAGAGACAGGTGGACAAAATGAGTAACTAAAGAAACCAGACAAGGGAGTGGAAAAAAACACTAACTTAAAGAGTCCAAAAGACAAACAGCACATGGCCAGACAAAAACATGATCAACAGACATGACATTTGATTTATTATTGGTTAGCTTCAGAATAACAATGTTATTAAAAAGAATAAGAGACTTATTATACTCTAAAAACGTTGGTCTTACTTAAAAATGCACGCATTTAGTTGTATTCAGTGTTAAAAAATATGATATGGCTCTCACGGAAATACATTTTTAAATATTTGGCTTTCATGGCTCTCTCAGCCAAAAAGGTTCCCGACCCCTGGTCTAAAACCTTTGGATTGGAGCAAATACATTTGTCGCAACCGTTTTTCATGTCAATGCACGTTTCTTGACATTAACAAATAAATCAGCCGATTAGGCTAAGCAGTTCGAGCATAGCAGTCACAGTCTGCGCCGTACCAAAGCACAATGAGCTGAGAATGCCGGCCCAACATCGGACATTTACCCATGAAAATATGGAGAAGCTGCTGATGGTGTGTTTGACGAAGAGGCAACTCCATGCTGTACATTATTTTTACATTACTTCAGAAAACTACTGTAGTTGTTTGTAGGAGCACATTGATTTTCAATTTGTTTTTCTTTTTAAAATGCATCTTAAATGTTGAAATTGCGCAGTTTTTTGGGGTGACGGGGGTTATCATTGCGAATAATATGGTAAAAATGGTAAATGGCTTGTACTTGTATAGCGCTTTTCTACCCCTTTTTAAGGAGCCCAAAGCACTTTGACAGTATTTCCACATTCATCCATTCACACACGGCGCTCACCAGGACCCATCAGGAGCAAGGGTGAAGTGTCTTGCCCAAAGACACAACGGACGTGACTAGGATGGTAGAAGGTGGGGATTGAACCAGCAACCCTCAGATTGCTGGCACAGCCACTCTACCAACTTCGCCACGCTGTCCCCTCTAATAAATAATATAACACTGCCAATTTGTTTGTGCTGTAACATTTTTGGTTTGTGCCATTACCATTTTCTAAACCATTCTGGAATACATTTTCTTATGTGTGTTTCTGGTCTTGTCATCCTTGTCCGGACAGAAGGGTGACACGGCAATGCGGCTGGATCAAGAGACGCTGGAGACGCTTTACTGAACCAAAAAGTGCTTTTTTACAAGCGAGCGTCATCATACAGGACTGCAGTTCCCGGAGGAGGTCAGGTCAAAAATTAAGCACTCCCAACTTGGAGAAGGCAAACCACGAGTTTTATATTCCTCCTTTGTGTCTCTGGGTGTGTGCTAAGTCAGGACAGCACAACCTGACCATAAATGGAGGCGTTAGTGTGTAAGTGTCTAGGAAGAAAACAGATGCAGGTCGTATCTTGAAACATGTAGTCTCTTCTCACAGACAGGGCCATCACCTTTGCATACCAAGGACCAATTTCATTGCGTTTTCTTCCGCGAGAACTAATCCAATCCACACAAATGTCAGTACTAAAGGGCCCTATGTTATTATGTGCAAAAATGTACTATTATAGATTTTATGTTATCAACTTGTATAGTTTTTATGTTAATAACGTGTTATTATTAATAATCAGCACCCCCACCTTGTCAAACTCTCCCCAAACTTGTTCTAAAAGTTTTCGTTTAACTCTTATAGATTTTATGCTATGAACGCTTTGTTATTCATAACCAGGCTCCCTACCTTGTCAAAACCTCCCAAAACTTGTCATATTCGTTTGTGCTACAATTGTGCTGCTATTTTTTTTTTGTCTAACTGTTACAGTTTTTAGGCTATCGTAGTTTTTATATTATTACTGGTTCTTATTCATAACCGGCCTTCCACCTTGTCAAAATGTCCTCAAACGTGTCCAATTTGTTTGCGGTGCAAAATGTTTGGTTTTTCTATTATAGTTTTTTATGGTTTGGGGCTGATTGTGAATAATAACATGTTGATGTTCAGCTGAGATAGGCTCCAACACCCTCGGCAACCCCAAAAGGGACAAGCGGTAGACAATGGATGGATGGATGGATTATAATAGTTTGAGTTTGAGGTTATTTGGAACATGCATGCATAAAATATGAAACATCACAATTTCCAGTTCCTCTATTCAACATGTTCAAAAAGCAGTAGGAAGAAGCAGAGCTTATTTAATCCTACCCCTTTTCCTTTACACAGAAGTTGCAAACACTTTTGTTCACTTCCTGTTTTCAATTTATTCACAATATACTACATAAGTAATACCAATAAAAATAAATAAATAATAATTGTTGAAGTAAGTTATGTTTAATATGTGAGATGAAGTGAATTATATTTATATAGCGCTTTTTCCTCAAGTGACTCAAAGCGCTTTACATAGTGAAACCCAATATATCTAAGTTACAATTAAACCAGTGTGGGTGGCACTGGGAGCAGGTGGGTAAAGTGTCTTGCCCAAAGACACAACGGTATTGAATAGGATGGCGGAAGCGGGGATCGAACCTGCAACCCTCAAGTTGCTGACACGGCCGCTCTACCAACCAAGCTATACCGCCCCGAGATAAATAAGATTATTTAGAAAATGAATGGATGGATGAAATAAATTCAGAATGTTTATCATGGTTGTTCTTCTTTGTACTTCGTAAACACTTTAAAGGGGAACATTATCACAATTTCAAAAAGGTTAAAAACAATAAAAATCAGTTCCCAGTGGCTTGATGTATTTTTTTCAAAATTTTACCGGTCCCGGAATATCCCTAAAAAAAGCTTTAAAGTGCCTTATTTTCGCTCTCTCGAAGCCACTGTTCATTTTCCTGTGACATCATACAGTGCTGCCAATGTAAACAAACAATGGCGAATAGCACAGCAAGATATAGCGACATTAGCTCGGATTCATGCAACCTTATCGTGGTAGAGGAGTTTGCGTGTCCCAATGATCCTAGGAGCTATGTTGTCCGGGGGCATAAAGCCCCCTGGTAGGGTCTCCCAAGGCAAACAGGTTCTAGGTGAGGGATCAGACAAAGAGCAGCTCGAAGACCTTTATGAAGAAGAAAAATCATGGACCCAGATTTCCCTCTCCCGGACGCGGGTCACCGGGGCCCCCCTCTGGAGCCAGGCCCGGATGTGGGGCACGATGGCGAGCGCCTGGTGGTCGGGCCTGTTCCCATGGGGCCCGGCCGGGCACAGCCCGAAGAGGCAACGTGGGTCACCCCTCCAATGGGCTCACCACCCATAGCAGGGGCCATAGAGGTCGGGTGCAATGTGAGCTGGGCGTCAGCCGAAGGCAGGGCACTTGGCAGTCCGATCCTCGGTTACAGAAGCTAGCTCTTGGGACGTGGAACGTCACGTCACTGGGGGGGAAAGAGCCTGAGCTAGTGCGCGAAGTCGAGAAATTCCGGCTGGATATAGTCGGACTCACTTCGACGCATAGCAAGGGCTCTGGAACAACTTCTCTCGAGAGGGATTGGACCCTCTTCCACTCTGGCGTTGCCGGCAGTGAGAGGCGACGGGCTGGGGTGGCAATTCTTGTTTCCCCCCGGCTCAAAGCCTGTACGTTGGAGTTCAACCCGGTGGACGAAGGGGTAGCCTCCCTCCGCCTTCGGGTGGGGGGACGGGTCCTGACTTGTTTGTGCTTATGCACCAAACAGCAGTTCAGAGTACCCACCCTTTTGGGGAACACTCGAGGGAGTACTGGAAAGTGCTCCCCCGGGTGATTCCCTTGTCCTACTGGGAGACTTCAACGCTCACATTGGCAACGACAGTGAAACCTGGAGAGGCGTGATCGGGAAGAATGGCCGCCCGGATCTGAACCCGAGTGGTGTTTTGTTATTGGACTTTTGTGCTCGTCACAGTTTGTCCATAACAAACACCATGTTCAAACATAAGGGTGTCCATATGTGCACTTGGCACCAGGACACCCTAGGCCGCAGTTCCATGATCGACTTTGTAGTTGTGTCATCGGATTTGCGGCCTCATGTTTTGGACACTCTGGTGAAGAGAGGGGCGGAGCTTTCTACCGATCACCACCTGGTGGTGAGTTGGCTGCGATGGTGGGGGAGGATGCCGGACAGACCTGGGAGGCCCAAACGCATTGTGAGGGTCTGCTGGGAACGTCTGGCAGAGTCTCCTGTCAGACAAAGTTTCAATTCCCACCTCCGGAAGAACTTTGAACATGTCACGAGGGAGGTGCTGGACATTGAGTCCGAGTGGACCATGTTCCGCACCTCTATTGTCGAGGCGGCAGATCGGAGCTGTGGCCGCAAGGTAGTTGGTGCCTGTCGGGGCGGCAATCCTAAAACCCCTTGGTGGACACCAGCGGTGAGGGATGGCGTCAAGCTGAAGAAGGAGTCCTATCTGGTCCTTTTGGCTCATAGGACTCCGGAGGCAGTGGACAGGTACCGACAGGCCAAGCGGTGTGCAGCTTCAGCGGTCGCGGAGGCAAAAACTCGGACATGGGAGGAGTTCGAGGAAGCCATGGAAAACGACTTCCGGACGGCTTCGAAGCGATTCTGGACCACCGTCCGCCGCCACAGGAGGGAGAAGCAGTGCACTATCAACACCGTGTATGGTGCGGATGGTGTTCTGCTGACCTCAACTGCGGATGTTGTGGATAGGTGGAAGGAATACTTCGAAGACCTCCTCAATCTCACTATGAGGAAGCAGTGCCTGGGGAATCTGTGATGGACTCTCCTATTTCTGGGGCTGAGGTCGCTGAGGTAGTTAAAAAGCTCCTCGGTGGCAAGGCCCCAGGGGTGGACGAGATCCGCCCGTAGTTCCTTAAGGCTCTGGATGCTGTGGGGCTGTCTTGGTTGACAAGACTTTGCAGCATCGCGTGGACATCGGGGGCGGTACCTCTGGATTGGCAGACCGGGGTGGTGGTTCCTCTCTTTAAGAAGGGGGACCGGAGGGTGTGTTCCAACTATCGTGGGATCACACTCCTCAGCCTTCCCGGTAAGGTTTATTCAGGTGTACTGGAGAGGAGGCTACGTCGGATAGTCGAACCTCGGATTCAGGAGGAACAGTGTGGTTTTCGTCCTGGTCGTGGAACTGTGGACCAGCTCTATACTCTCGGCAGGGTTCTTGAGGGTGCATGGGAGTTTGCCCAACCAGTCTACATGTGCTTTGTGGACTTGGAGAAGGCATTCAACCGTGTCCCCCGGGAAGTCCTGTGGGGAGTGCTCAGAGAGTATGGGGTATCGGACTGTCTTATTGTGGCGGTCCGTTCCCTGTACGATCAGTGCCAGAGCTTGGTCCGCATTGCCGGCAGTAAGTCGAACACATTTCCAGTGAGGGTTGGACTCCGCCAAGGCTGTCCTTTGTCACCGATTCTGTTCATAACTTTTATGGACAGATTTTCTATGCGCAGTCAAGGCGTTGAGGGGTTCCGGTTTGGTGGCCGCAGGATTAGGTCTCTGCTTTTTGCAGATGATGTGGTCCTGATGGCTTCATCTGACCGGGATCTCGCTGGATCGGTTCGCAGCCGAGTGTGAAGCGACCGGAATGAGAATCAGCACCTCCAAGTCCGAGTCCATGGTTCTCGCCCGGAAAAGGGTGGAATGCCATCTCCGGGTTGGGGAGGAGACCCTGCCCCAAGTGGAGGAGTTCAAGTACCTAGGAGTCTTGTTCACGAGTGAGGGAAAAGTGGATCGTGAGATCGACAGGCGGATCGGTGCGGCGTCTTCAGTAATGCGGACGTTGTACCGATCCGTTGTGGTGAAGAAGGAGCTGAGCCGGAAGGCAAAGCTCTCAATTTACCGGTCGATCTACGTTCCCATCCTCACCTATGGTCATGAGCTTTGGGTCATGACCGAAAGGATAAGATCACGGGTACAAGCGGCCGAAATGAGTTTCCTCCGCCGTGTGGCGGGGCTCTCCCTTAGAGATAGGGTGAGAAGCTCTGCCATCCGGGGGGGACTCAAAGTAAAGCCGCTGCTCCTTCACATCGAGAGGAGCCAGATGAGGTGGTTCGGGCATCTGGTCAGGATGCCACCCGAACGCCTCCCTAGGGAGGTGTTTAGGGCACGTCCAACCGGTAGGAGGCCACGGGGAAGACCCAGGACACGTTGGGAAGACTATGTCTCCCGGCTGGCCTGGGAACGCCTCGGGATCCCCCGGGAAGAGCTAGACGAATTGGCTGGGGAGAGGGAAGTCTGGGTTTCCCTGCTTAGGCTGTTGCCCCCGCGACCCGACCTCGGATAAGCGGAAGATGATGGATGGATGGATGGATGGATAGCTCGGATTCAGACTCGGATTTCACCGGTTTAAGCGATTCAAAAGATTACGCATGTATTGAAACGGATGGTTGGAGTATGAAAGTATTGAAAAAGAAACTGAAGCTATTGAGCGAATAGCTATTGACGCTATTCATAGCCATAGCATGGCCGAATAGCCGCGTTAGCATCGCTGGTAAAATGTGCAGACCAAACGATCAGGACTTTCGCATCTTGTGACACTGGATCAACTTAAATCCGTCGATTGGGAAGTGTTTTTTCGCATTAAATGTAGGTGGAAGGAAACGTAATATAGTTTCAAATGTACATACAGCTAGCCTAAATAGCATGTTAGCATCGAATAGCTGGCAGTCACGCCGCGACCAAATATGTTTGATTAGCACATAAGTCAACATCAACAAAACTCACCTTTGTGATTTCGTTGACTTCATCGTTGCAAATGCATCTGCAGGTTATCCATACATCTCTGTGCCATGCCTGTCTTAGCATCGCCGGTAAAATGTGCAGACACTCAGGCACATTCAACGGGGGTCTGGCGGCAGATTTCTTGCCACTTTCGCATCTTCGGGCCAGTGGTGCAACTTGAATCCCTCCCTGTTAGTGTTGTTACACCCTCCGACAACACACCGATGAGGCATGATGTCTCCAAGGTCCCAAAAAATTGTCGAAAAAACGGAAACTAACAGAGCTGAGACCTGGTGTTTGTAATGTGTTTAAGAAAATGAAAATGGCGGCTTTCTTATCTAAGCAACGTCACGTACTGACGTCATCGCTTCAAGAGGGCTAAACAGAAAGGCGTTTAATTCACCAAAATTCACCCATTTAGAGTTCGGAAAACGGTTAAAAAAATATATGGTCTTTTTCCTCAACATCAAGGTATGTATTGACGCTTACATAGGTCTGGTGATAATGTTCCCCATTAAGTTTGAAAAGTTTTTTGTATTTAACAAGATAAAAACTATAACAGTTGGACAAAAGAATGTTTGCTGCACAAACCAGTAAATAGACAAGTTTGGCAGGCTGGATAACGTCAATCGTCAGGAAATGTATTGTAGAATAACTTAAAAACGCTAACAGCCCAAAACAGCAGTGTTATTTTAGTATTTGCCAAGATAACACTCCACACAGGTGGAATAAGTTAATTTCAATTCATTTCAATGGCCGGCGCTGTTTTGCAACATGAGTTTTTTAAGGTACCTGAACCAATTAAACCCACATTTCAAGGTACCACTCTACAGTATATGCATGTAAGATGCAGACTTTTGAGTTGATTTCATTAGATAACAGTTTAGAGTTGTCCCAATACCAGTATTTTAGTACCGGTGCCAAAATGTATTTCAATACTTTTCTGTACTTTTCTAAATAAGGGGGACCACAAAAAAATGGCATTATTGGCTTTATTTTAACAAAAAATCTTAGGGTACATTAAACATATGTTTCTTATTGCAATCAAAGAACAATGTTGTCCTTAAAAAAATTGTGAACATACTAAACAACTTGTCTTTTAGGAGTAAGTAAACAAACAAAGGATCCTAATTTGTCTGCTGACATATGCAGTAACATCTAACATTATTTATCATTCTATTTTGTCAAAAAAGGTAAAAAATTGTACAAATTCTTCATTAATCCATTTGTTCATTTACTGTTAATATCTGGTTATTCTCTGTTTTCACATGTTCTATCTACACTTCTGTTAAAATGTAATAATCACTTATTATTCTGTTGTTTGACACTTTACATTGGTTTTGGATGATACCACAATTTAGGTATCGATCCGATACCAAGTAGTTACAGGATCATACATTGGTCATATTCAAAGGTCTCATGTGTCCAGACTTGTCCAGGGTGTACCCCGCCTTACGCCCGATTGTAGCTGAGATAGGCGCCAGCGCCCCCCGCGACCCCAAAAGGGAATAAGCGGTAGAAAATGGATGGATGGATGTGTCCAGGGATGTATTTCCTGAGTTTATAAACATAGTATTATTTTTTTTTTAAAAGGAAAAAAGATTGAGAGACGATAAAAAAAATATTGATGTAATCATGGTATTATCAACTAGATACGCTCATGTACTTGGTATCAATACAGTTGATGTCAGTTGTTGATCCACCCATGGTGTTTGTTTACATTGTGATGCCGGTGAGCCATTGTATTCTCCTACGGTGTGTAGTGAAACATGTTTAGTAGGGCTGTGAATCTTTGGGTGTCCCACGATTCGATTCAATATCGATTCTTGGGGTCACAATTCGATAATATATCGATTTTTTTAGATTCGATTCGATTCTGGATTCAAAAACGATATTTTTCCGATTCAAAACGATTCTGTATTCATTCAATACATAGGATCTCAGCAGGATCTACCCCAGGCTGCTGACATGCTAGCAGAGTAGTAGATTTTTGGAAAAAAAAAGCTTTTATAATTGTAAAGGACAATGTTTTTTTCAACTGATTGCAATAATGTAAATTTGCTTTAACTATTAAACAAACTAAAAATATGACTTATTTTATCTTTGTGAAAACATTGGACACAGTGTGTTGTCAAGCTTATGAGATGCAATGCATTAGGGACGGCGTGGCGCAGTGGCAGAGTGGCCGTGCGCAACCCGAGGGTCCCTGGTTCAATTCCCACCTAGTACCAACCTCCTCACGTCCGTTGTGTCCTGAGCAAGACACTTCACCCTTGCTCCTGATGGGTGCTGGTTAGCGCCTTACATGGCAGCTCCCTCCATCAGTGTGTGAATGTGTGTGTGAATGGGTAAATGTGGAAGTAGTGTCAAAGCGCTTTGAGTACCTTGAAGGTAGAAAAGCGCTATACAAGTACAACCCATTATTTATTTAAGTGTAAGCCACTGTGGCACTATTCTTTTTTTTATTAGTTTTATAAATGTCTAGTTATAATGACAATGAGAGATTTTTAATCACTGCTATGTCGAAATTATAATTAATATTGATACTGTTGTTGATAATATTCCTTTTTGTTTCACTACTTTTGGTTTGTTCTGTGTTGTGTTTGTGTCTCCTCTCAATTGCTCTGTTTATTGCAGTTCTGAGTGTTGCTGGGTCAGGTTTGGTTTTGGAATTGGATTGCATTGTTATGGTATTGCTGTGTAGTGGTTTGTTGGATTGATTTAAAAAAATAAATAAATAAAAATAAAAAAATAGATTTTTTAAATATGAGAAATCGATTCTGAATCGCACAACGTAAACGATTCGATTCGTATTCGAATCGATTTTTCCCCACACCCCTAATATTTAGTTATTTCTTGTTTTGCGGGGATGATACTTTTAAGAGATTTACTTTATTTGTCGCCATGGAGGCGAGGATGAGTGATTTGGAAGTAGCTGAAACACTGCAGACTGCGGCTGGATGTTAGCCGCTAGCGAGCTCGCCATGTCTTAAAGCACTTCTTCCTGAGGGCGTTTCAGTGTTATAGCTTCACCTTTATCGTTAGTTTTTAAGACAAAATGTGTCCATTCTCCATTTTCAGTCCACACACTGTGTCTACTTGTAAGTACTCGGTGATTGTGTGCTGCCGATCATGCTACTCTGCTCGAAAAACCAGCAATGCCACGATGTGACGACGCACTGTCATAACTGGGAATCGGTACTTTTCAAACAGAGTATAGTACTGTTTTTGATTTATTAGTGTCCCGATATTATACCAGTACCGGTATACTGTACAACCCTATAACAGTATAATACCAACCAAGCTTGTACTTATATCGCTCATAAACACATTATAATGGGACTCTTCCAGGTTCACGGGTTATGGTAAATTAAGCAAACACTGCACACTGTCTTGTCTTCTCTGTGAAGGCTGTGTTCCCAAACAGGAAACTTCAACAGAGGAAGACTATTTTTAACCTCTGGCTTGACTTCCATAAGTCATGTATTTGTTCAGAGTAAATACATGACAATATAGCGCGGCACACTTCCTGTCTCTCGCTCAATGTGTTCCGTGTGGGAAATCTGTTGTATTTTGTAGTGTACTGAAAGGTCCGTACCAAAAAATCTGATTACAAATGCATGTACAATTGAATGAATGCTGAGGTAATAAAGATAAGACAGCTCGGTACTGACATTGTACACACCTCAAAAATATTCCCTAGATAAGACAAAAAAGAAAGCATATGAGAAGTTTTTGATTTGTTGTATTTCATTCCAAAGCTGCTTGTCCATTTGTCATTCTTTCTGACACCGTTTTAGCTTTAAGACAAAGAACGCAAGAAGGTAAACATTCCTCTGGTTTGTCATAATCATTTCTTAGACAAACAAATGTTGCAGTGTGACAAGATAAAGCAGGAGTTGCATGTTTTTTTTTTCTGTTTTGTATTCCGAATCACAGTTGGAAAGAGTCATGCTGGACGGCACCGGGGAGCAGATATAAGACAGAACCTCACGCCTGGAAAGAGGTGCCCTCAGAAACAATGCATTTGTTATTTACCAGATGGAATCGGGAATAAATATACATATCCTGAACCTGTAGATATGCTAACCTGCAGCGGTGCCTTCTGCAAAGATCAATCCAATCCAACTCATTTTGAGTCCTTCAATTCATGACACAGGAAAGTAACAGTATTTCCCATAGGAAAAATATGTTCCATTGAGGAAACCAGAACAATTAATTCAATTTGACACGTTGGGCAGAAAAAAGATGACAAGATAAATGAATGTTTCATCATCTCGACTCAGACGTAGTCAAATCTGTCTGACTGGTTGTCTGTCAAATCCATGAGAAAGACAGGATGGTTTGGATTAAGCGGCGTTTTCTAACTTTGCAAGAATAAGTGGGGAGAAAATACAGTCAATGCTTCAAAAGAATAATCATAGCACTGAGTGTTTTCCCTTTGAGAGCTAATAACCCCTCCATTTCTAAAAACTGTTGTCCCAGAAACACACCAGGGATGCTCTTCATGTGTTAAACTGCGGTGTTTTTCAAATGTCATCGGGTAGATGTGAAACAAAACTTTTGGAACAAAAACTGCTTTTGTGTTGTTAGTTGTTTGGAAATTATTCATGCATATACAGAACACTATTGGGATTCATTACATGGAACAACCCAAGGAAGAATTCCATTTCAACACTAATTATAGGCATAAGCCAGATGTGCTAGTTGTTTGTAGCCTTTTATGTGTAAAATAACCTACTTCACACCTTAAAAAATAATAATAAAATAATAATACTAACATTAATAAAAAATAGAGCTGCAATGATTATTGATTAAACTGATTGCAAAAAATCTAGAAGTTAAAAAGTAAGCCAAAATTGCAATTACTATGTCGATGATGTGCATTTTTTTTTTTTTTTTTTTTTTACAAAAAATCAATCAATCAATCAATCAATGTTTATTTATATAGCCCCAAATCACAAATGTCTCAAAGGACTGCACAAATCATTACGACTACAACATCCTCGGAAGAACCCACAAAAGGGCAAGGAAAACTCACACCCAGTGGGCAGGGAGAATTCACATTCAGTGGGACGCCAGTGACAATGCTGACTATGAGAAACCTTGGAGAGGACCTCAGATGTGGGCAACCCCACAAGGTTCGAAATCAAGGTTCTAGCAAGCAGATGGTTTTATTTCAATGTTTTCCCCTAAAATACGCATTGAGGTTATAAAGTGAGTTTTATCCGATTACTTGAACAAATTAATTGAAATATTACTAACATAATCGAATGACTGATTAAATAAATTAATAATACAATGACTACAATGACAATATTAATAACCAAATATATATCGATAAAAACAATAAAGATACATCATTTCTGGCTAAGAGGAAACGCATAAAAAGGTACAAAACCCAAAACCAGTGAAGAATACAAATCATTTTCAACTTATATTCAATTGAATAGTCTGCAAAGACAAGATATTTAATGTTTTAACTGGAAAACTAAAGCTAAGGCTCATTTGGAATTTTATGCCTGCAACATGTTTCAAAAAAGCTGGCAAAAGTGGCACAAAAGACTGAGAAAGCTGAGGAATACTCATCAAACACAGTTAGTACATATTAACTACACTACAAGGAAGTGGTTTAAATGTAGATTAAAATCATAACAGGTCCCCTTTAGAAACTGACACTTGCCTACATCGACTCTATTCTTGGTAATGAAGGGAGACTTTCTGAATGTTCTGAGCTCCATTCAGTTGCTCAAAAATGTTCATTATGTCTTTTTATTCATTTACTTTTCAAAAGTTCTTGTAATCGGACTATAATCATATCTGCTCTGGACCTCCGAACATCCCACAATACACAAACTATCAATCGTGAGAACACTCAATGAATGGGCCAACATCATAACAGAAAAACAAGAAGGCAAAAAAAAGGAGAGAAACACATCAAAAATGCACTCAAAAACTGCCAATATCCAAACTGGGCCATCAAAAAAATGGGAACAAGCAGTAACAGACAAGGAAAAAAGAAGAAACCCAAAGAAAATCCTGAAATAAAGAACAAAGAGGCCATAACCTTGACATACATTAATGGAATAACTGGACCAAAACTATGAAAAAACATAAAATAAACACAACAGTTAAATCCCACACAAAAACAAGATAGTTACTTGTACATCCAAAAGACAGAACAGAACAAGGCAAGAAATACAACGTAATTCACAAAATCCTGTGTAAATCATGCAACAAATTATACATCGGAGAAACGGAGGACATCCAACACAAGGTAGAAAAAACATCAGAAACAATGTGGAAAAAAAGACAACTGGAAGGTTTACAAGAAGCCTAAAACAAAAATCTGAACAGGAAATCTTAAAATCAGCCATTACAGATCATAGCAAAATAAATAACCACATCAAAATAATCGGTACAGAAAGTAACAAATTCAAACGATGGATTAAGGAGTTGATTGTACTAAGGAAGCAGCCCAAGGAAACCATCAATTGGGATGAGGGAGCATTCATGCTCTCACATAACTGGGACTCCCTCCTCCATTAACCATCAAGCGGTGGGGGGAGGGAACCAAACAGGTAGACTTGATAGGTCTGCATGATGGGCCACGCCTATAAGAACGCGATCTTCTCGACCAGGGGTCCCCAAACTACGGCTTGCGGGCCAGACACAGCCCGCCAGCATCCAAAATCCGACCCGCGGGTAGTCCTGAGTAAAAAAAAAAACAACCAAAAAAACATTTTTTAAACATATTTATTTTATTTTAATCTGTCCTTTCCAGCCCATCCATCAATCCATTTTCTATCGCGTGTTACTCTTGGGGTTTCCTAGCCGCTCAGGCAAATCATATTGTTTAAAAATGCATTTTCCCATCAATCATGTGACGTCATCACGCTCAGTCAATTAGTGCACGAGGAAAAAAAGATTGCGAGGCGTAAAAGTAAACTACGAATATAATTTTTAAACAACAGTGGACATCCAACTTTATTTTTGTTCATTGTAAGGAAAAGGCAGTTTGTTTAATCTGCAATGAGACATATTGACCCAGAAGTGACCCGGAGCCTGAAGCTATTGTAATAATCCAAGATCAAGTCTTTGATCTTGCTGGGAACACAGTGGCGGTGTAGCGCAAGCTCAACTAGCTTATGTGGGATGGACCCATAGGTGTTAGGTCCAACCACAACACAGCAAGTTCCCCTCTGCTCTCATATGTCTCTCTGATGAGCTGTGTGACGACCCCGTTGTGCTCTAGACCAGTGGTTCTCAACCTTTTTTCAGTGATGTACCCCCTGCGAACATTTTTTTAATTCAAGTACCCCCTAATCAGAGCAAAGCATTTTTGGTTGAAAATAAGAGATGAATAAGTAAAATACAGCACGACGGTATATAATCAGTTTCTGATTTATTAAATTCTATAACAGTGCAAAATATTGCCCATTTGTAGTGGTCTTTCTTGAACTATTTGGAAAAAAAGATATACAAATAACTAAAAACTTGTTGAAAAATAATTGATTCAATTATAAATGAAGATTTCTACACAGAAGTAATCATCAACTTAAAGTGCCCTCTTTGGGGATTGTAATAGAGATCCATCTGGATTCATGAACTTCATTCTAAACATTTCTTCACGAAAAAAGAAATCTTTAACATCAATATTTATGGAACATGTCCACAAAAAATCTGGCTGTCAACATTGAATATTGCATTGTTGCATTTCTTTTCACAGTTTATGAACTTACATTTACATTTTGTTGAAGTATTATTCAGTAAATATATTTATTTGGGATTATGAATTGTTGCTATTTTTAGAATATTTTTTTAAAAATCTCACGTACCCCTTGGCATACCTTCAAGTACCCCCAGGGGTACGCGTACTCCCATTTGAGAGCCACTGCTCTAGACAGCCGAGAACTCCAGGAATCCCCCCCTTCTGCACTGAAGTGTCGATGTAGTTGTTCCTGAGGAGAAACTTGGTCAGTCTTCGGGAGACGATGCTGAAGAACACCTTCCCTTCCACACTCAGAAGTGATAAAGTCCGAAACTGGTTGATGTTTTTCGAGTCCTCCTCCTTTGGGATCCAAACTCCCTCTGCCGACCTTCACTGGTCGGCCACTCTCCCTCTTTGCCAGATCACCTTCAAGGTCTTCCACAGATGCTTTATTAATCCATTTTTTCATTTACTGTTAATATCTGGTTATTCTCTGTTTTCACATGTTCTATCTACTCTTCTGTTAAAATGTAATAATCACTTATTATTCTGTTGTTTGACACTTTACATTGGTTTTGGATGATGCCACAATTTAGGTATCGATCCGATATCAAGTAGTTACAGGTTCATACATTGGTCATATTCAAAGGTCTCATGTGTCCAGGGATGTGTTTCCTGAGTTTGTAAACATAGCATTAATTTAAAAAAAAAGGAAAAACCCGGCCCGTCGCCAAATTTTTTTTAACCTAATGCGGCCCCCGGTTCAAATAAGTATGGGTACCCCTGTTCTTGACAATGCTAAACTGTAAACTATGGTCAACCTGCACATCAATGCAGTTTCTATGCCGCTAGACAAAGCTCAAACAAAATCTCGTTGACATGTAGGACTTAAGTGTTATTATGACACTGACATTAAAGGAATTGATTAATTGATTAATTGATTGATTGATTGATTGATTGATTGATTGATTGATTGATTGATTGATTGATTGATTGGCAACCATGTCACAGTTAAACATGTCAGGTAAAGAGTCCATCTAACATACCAAAAATATTGTCTGATTACAAAAAAATTTGAAAAAGTTCTGAACTCCTGTTTTACCACAACTGTCATATTGGTTGAAAAAAGAACGCACGATTAAGAAGTTGTGCCATAGCGGAAACAAACCCAGTTTATGTCTGTGCTTCTTTGTAAAGCAAACTTGTTGGGACCGAACCAAGAGCGCTTCTGCTGGTTACAAGCAAGTAGTGCAATCCATCAGTTTCACAGAATTGGTGCATTTTTTTTCTGATTAATCAGTGAATTTGTACGGCACATGACTGCCATGTGAGATGCAGCTAATACTCAGTCTTCAGTGTCACATTTACTTTACTTGCAGATATAGCTGAAGGACATAGCATCTGTTCTGGTGTCTTACAGCCCACAACCCGTCCACACGGGTTTACTGGAAAAATGTTGAGCCCCGTGAATTCATCTCCTCCACAGCTGCAGCAGGCTGGAGAACTTCCACATGGCATTCAGCGCAGTCAGATAACCAAGTTATGCGGCAAAAGGGGCTGCTTTGTGGTGCCCTGAGATACAGGATTTAACACTTTTTTGCCCGCCTACCTCTGGAAAAGGAAAAAAAAAAAATAGCCACTTGGTGAAATCCTTCTGACCTAAATTGAATATGCTATGTTCTCTTCTCCGCTCTGATTTTGGTGTGTAAAAACTAAGAAATAGCGTTTATTAGCTTATTGTGAGGCAAATAGGAAGGCTGTGCCAACCTGAGTGAGGTCAGGATGCCCTGTAATAACCTCGGTGTCTAATTTGTTGTACACTGGCTGGTAAATCCAATCAGTGAACTGACAAAACACAAGTGGAGGGCAAGGATTTAGGATTTTAATATTATCAAGGTGGCCCAAAAAAAAGCTAGTTTGGATTAAAAAAAACTATTAAAAAATATTTTCAGCTAATCAACATTATCCATCCATCCATTTCCTACCGCTTATTCCCTTTTGGGGTCGCGGGGGGCGCTGGCGCCTATCTCAGCTACAGTAGATATTGTTTAATACCGGCTGGCTCTTGTGACCATGTTGGAGTGAAATGCGGATCTTGTTGCTGATAATCTCAGGACATTCAGTCGATCGCAACTGGACTGGTTGGTTTGTTTTAGAACAGTGGTTCTCAAATGGGGGTACGCGTACCCCTGGGGGAACTTGAAGGTATGCCAAGGGGTACGTGAGATTTTTTTTAATATTCTAAAAATAGCAACAATTCAAAAATCCTTTATAAATATATTTATTGAATATTACTTCAACAAAATATGAATGTTAGTTCATAAACTGTGAAAAGAAATGCAACAATGCAATATTCATTGTTGACAGCTAGATTTTTTTGTGCACATGTTCCATAAATATTGATGTTAAAGATTTATTTTTTTTGAAGAAATGTTTAGAATTAGGTTCATGAATCCAGATGGCTCTCTATTACAATCCCCAAAGAGAGCACTTTAAGTTGATGATTACTTCTATGTTCTTTATTTAGAATTGAACCACTTGTGTATTTTTCAACAAGTTTTTAGTTATATTTATATCTTTTCTTCCAAAGAAAGACCACTACACATGAGCAATATTTTGCACTGTTATACAATTTAATACAAACCCCGTTTCCATATTAGTTGGGAAATTGTGTTAGATGTAAATATGAACGGAATACAATGATTTGCAAATAATTTTCAACCCATATTCAGTTGAATATGCTACAAAGACAACATATTTGATGTTCAAACTGATAAACATTTTTTTTTTGCAAATAATCATTAACATTAGAATTTGATGCCGGCAACGAGTGACAAAGAACTTGGGAAAGGTGGCAATAAATACTGATAAAGTTGAGGAATGCTCATCAAACACTTATATGGAACATCCCACAGGTGTGCAGGCTAATTGGGAACAGTCGGGTGACATGATTGGGTATAAAAGCAGCTTCCATGAAATGCCAAGTAATTCACAAATAAGGATGGGGCGACGGTCACCACTTTGTAAGCAAATTGTCAAACAGTTTTAGAACATTTCTCAACAAGCTATTTCAAGGAATTTAGGGATTTTACCACCTGCGGTCCGTAAAACCATCAAAAATTTCAGAGAATCTGGAGAAATCACTGCACGTACGCGATGATATTACGAACTTTTGATCCCTCAGGCGGTACTGCATCAATAACCGACATCCGTGTGTAAAGGATATCACCAAACGGGCTCAAGAACACTTCATAAAACCACTGTCAGTTACTACAGTTGGTCGCTACATCTGTAAGTGCAAGTTAAAACTCTGCTATGCAAAGCCAAACCAATGTATCAACAATATCCTGAAACACCACCGGTTTGGCTGGGCCCGAGCTCACCTAAGATGGACTGATGCAAAGTGGAAAGGTGTTCTGTGGTCAGACTAGTCCACATTTCAAATTATATTTGGAAACAGAGGACGTGGTGTCCTCCAGAATAAAGAGGAAAATACCCATTCGGATTGTTATAGGAGCAAAGTTCAAAAGCCAACATCTGTGATGGTATGGGGGTGTATTAGTGCCCAAGGCATGGGTAACTTACACATTTGTGAAGGCACCATTGATGCTGAAAGGTCCATACAGGTTTTGGAGCAACATATGTTGTCATCCAAGCAACGTTTTAATGGACGCCCCTGTTTATTTCAGCAAGACAAGTGTTACAACAGCGTGGCTTCATAAAAAAAGAGTGCGGGTACTTTCCTGGCCCGCCTGCAGTCCAGACCTGTCTCCCATTGAAAATGTGTGGTGCATTATGAAGCGTAAAATACGATAGCGGAGACCCCGGACTGTTGAACGACTGAAGCTCTACATATAACAAGAATGGGAAAGATTTCCACTTTCAAAGCTTCAACAATTATTTTCTTCAGTTACCAAATGTTTGAGTGTTGTTAAAAGAAAAGGTGATGTAACACAGTGGTGAACACGTCCTTTCCCAAATACTTTGGCACGTGTTGCAGCCATGAAATTCTAAGTTAATTATTATTTCCCCCAAAAAAATAATGTTTATGAGTTTGAACATCAAATATCTTGTCTTTGTAGTGCATTCAATTGAATATAGGTTGAAGAGGATTTGCAAATAATTGTATTCTGTTTATATTTACATCCAACACAATTTCCCAACTCATATGGAAACGGGGTTTGTAAATCAGAAACTGATGATATAGTGCTGTATTTTTCTTTTTTATCTCTTTGTTTCAACCAAAAATGCTTTGCTCTTCTTAGGGGGTACTTGAATTAAAAAAAAATGTTCACAGGGGGTACATCACTGAAAAAAGGTTGAGAACCACTGTTTTAGAAGAAATCACCTCTCATCCAAGTATGCTTTGTCAGTTCATGCTCATAGATTTAGATTGGTCAGATCTAGTCTAGACTAATCTAATCTAGACTACATCTAGTTTTAGACTTAGATTGGTCAGATCTAGACTAGACTAGGATTGTACGATATACCGGTACTAGTATAGTGCCACGATTCTAATGAATCATATACAGTACTGTACCGCCTCTAAAAAGTACCGGTCCCCCCCCCTTTTTTTTTTTTGTACGGGCATGAAGGTGCGTTGTCACATCGTGACATTGCTGCTTTTACGAGCAGAGGAGCATGTTTGGCAACACACACACACGGAGGACTTACAAACAGACAGTGTATGGACAGAAAAAGGAGAATGGACGCATTTTGGCTTAAAAACTAACGATAAAGATGACGTATACCACTGAAACGCCCTCGGGTAGAGGTGCTTTAAGACATAACTAGCTAGCTAGCAGCTAACCTCCAGCCACAGTCAGCAGTGTTTTAGCATCTTTTAAATCTCTAATCCTTGACTCCATGGTGACAGATAAAGTAAGTTTCTTACAACTATCATCCGTGCACAGAAGTGGGTAGTAACGCGCGACATTTACTTTGTTACATCTACTTGAGTAACTTTTGGGATAAATTGTACTTCTAAAAGTAGTTTTAATGCAACATACTTTTATTTTTACTTGAGTATATCTAAAGAAAAGAAATGCTTCTTTTAATCCGCTCCATTTATCTACATTCAGCTCGCTACTTGCTACTGATTTTTATCGATTTGTTAATGCACGCTTTGTTTATTTTGTCAGACAGACCTTCAAAGTAGGATCTATCACATGCCTGCGTTTCACCAATCAAATGCAGTCACTGGTGACGTTTGACTCCGTTTCACCAATCAAATGCAGTCACTGGTGACGTTTGACTCCTCTTCACCAATCAAACAGAGCCAGGCTGTCACATGATTAACTGCATACTTTTTTTATTTTTATTTAAATAAACCTTTATTTATAAATTTCAACATTTACAAACAGTTGAAAATAATAATCAAAGTAAGTACAAAAACGGTAAAAAAAACAGTATAAAAAACGTACAAAACAGCGCCATGGGGTTGTAAATTCAAAGTAACCAAAATAGAATGCAAAAAAAATGTATATATATATATGTATATAATAAAATAAGTGCAAAGCCATAGGCTCACTCAATCTCAGTAAATAACTTACATTTGGAACACAGCATCATAGTTTTCACAGCTTTTTGGTTGTTAGAGGTAGTGTTTTAATGTAGAGTTCTAAATCTTTTTTAAAGGCACAATAAACAGGTTGTGTATTGAGAAACTTATATTTATGAATATAAAATTTTGCCAATAGTATAATGAGGTTACAAAGGTAAAATTCATTTTCAAAATTTTTTTCAATACAGTGTAAAACCAAATATATATTACTTAATATGTAGGTGTGGGAAAAATCACAAGACTACTTCATCTCTACAGAACTGTTTCATAAGGGGTTCCCTCAATCATCAGGAGATTTGAGGGAACCGCTCATGAAACAGTTCTGTAGAGATGAAGTAGTCTTGTGATTTTTCCCACACCTACATATTGCGCTCTACCACGGTATCGAGCACTATTCTCTGGATAATCCAATCAAGACATATTACTTAATATATATTATTGTTTTAGTTGCTTAATAGATATTCCTGGCTCTGAATTTGTTCATTGCTATTTTTATGTTTTTGTGCATTACTTGTTGCCGTCATCATTAAACGAACAGTTTACTCATCAGTTAGTACTTCAGTAGTTTTTTGACAACATACTTTTTACTTTTACTCAAGTAAATATTTGGGTGACTACTCCTTACTTTTACTTGAGTAATATATATCTAAAGTAACAGTACTCTTACTTGAGTACAATTTCTGGCTACTCTACCCACCTCTGTCAGTGAAGGACGAGGAATAGCTAAACATGCTTCACTAAACACCGTAGCTCAACGGCGTCACAATGTAAACAAATGCCATGGGTGGATCTACACTTGACATCCATTGTAAAGATACCAAGTACAGGAGCGTATCTAGTTGATACTACTATGAATACATGGATATTTTTTTAACATCAAAAAATTGTTTTCTTTTTATAAAACTTATATTGTGTTTTTAAACTCAAGAAATACGTCATGAGTACTTAAATTATGACCAATGTATGATCCTGTATCTACTATGTATCAGATAGATAGCCAAATTTGTGGTATCATCCAAAACTAATAAAAAGTATCAAACAACAGAAGAATAAGTCATTATTACATTTCACCAGAAGTGTAACTAGATTATGTTTAAACGGAAATTAACCAGATATTAACAGTAAATTAACAAGTAGATTATGACACATGTTATTGCTTACTGCATTTTATGTTCAAATAAAGCCAATACCGCAATTTTTTGAGGTCCCCTTTATTTAGAAAAGTACCGAAAAGTATCGAAATACATTTTGATACCGGTACCAACATATTGGTATCGGAACAACCCTAATCTAGACTAGATGTACCCAATTTAAATCTAGGACGAGATTTTCAAAAGATTAGTTTGGATTGGACTAATCTAATCTAGACTAGATCTAGTCAATCAAAATCAAAGACTCCATGTGACCAATCTAAATCTATGAGCATGAACTGATGAAGCCTACTCGGATGAAAGGCGAAACGTCTTCCAAGACAAACCAAACAGTCCAGTTGCGATCGATTGGATGCCCTGAGATTACAATGACCTGATTGAATGAGAATATTCATATACATCGTGTTACTGAGAGTTTAGCAGCTTTTACTAATGTAAAGCTTTGCCAAAAAATACACCTTTTTAACTTTCTATGACCACTGTACTTTTTGTACTTTCTTGGGAAAGCCAAAAGTCAGCCAAGAAGGTTTGTACACGTGTAGGCAAGACACGTGTTACTTACTTGTGTTGCTACCTATTAACTCAGTACAGTAGTCAATACAGTCGTCAATACAGTAGTACCTCAACTTCCAAGCTTAAGTGGTTCTGTGACGGAGCTCTTAACTCAAAACATTTGTATCTAATATCCACCTCTCCCACTGACATGAATTAAAATCAAGTTAGTTGGTACTTACCCCCTAAAACAGCAGCATATTAACATGCAACATGCCTCTAAAAAAGGAAACAAACTTTTAAAAAATACATTTTGTCAGAAAACAATACAATAAAATGTTATACTAACAACTAGAGTACACTACTGTCATGATAATGTACAGCATTTACCTTGATTAGTGGGCTTGTATGGTGTCTCCTTCCAGCTGCTTCTCCGTCAAACACACCATCAGCTGCAACTTTTCCATATTTTAACGGGTAAATGTGCCGTTTAGATATTATTTTAACATTACCGACTGGCATTAGACTTATTTTGCTTCAGTATGGTGCAGTGATACGCTCGAATAGCTTCGTCAAGTTGGAAACACGATGTCATATTTTTTATTTATTTTTTTAAATTTTAATTTAATGATCATCACTTTTTTCCTTCCCATGGTTGGAAAACAAAGTTGTGTTGATCTCTATAGCTAAAAGCTAATGCTAGCGAGGAAAACCAGATGTTTTGGGTGGATCTTACAGGGTTCACTATTGGCAGGCTTATTGTTACTGACAGTTTGGTTACGTATGGGTTTTCCTCTGTGTGTGTGTTTATTTCTTGTCAGTGCTCTTATTTTGGTTCCATTTCCTGCATGTCTCCCTGAGCGCTCATTTACCTCACCTGTCCCTGATTGGCAGCCTGGCACACCTGGTTGCAATTTGCCAATCAGGCTATTATTTATGCCAGCCTCGCCCTCCAGTCAGGGCTTGATGATTGGAACCTATTGTCCTGTTTCCTGTTGCCGGTATCCTGTTTCTTGTAACCTGTTATCCTGTTGCCTGTTTCCGGTTTTCCCTTCACTTACCAGTTGCACTATTAGTTTTTTGACATTACAGTCATGTTTTCCTGAGCTACGCCTGCCATCTCTGCATCTTGGGTTTCAAGACAGGCAACAGGATACAATCATCAAGACCTGACTGGAGGGTGACACAGGCATAAATAGTAGCCAAGTGAGAGAAACGAGCACTCAGGGAGACATGCAGAAAATGGAACCAAAATAAGAGCACTGACAGGAAATAAACACAAACACAGAGGAAAACACAAACATAACCAAACTGTCAGTAACAAGTTTGACATCCATGACATTGGCTGTGTCAATTAATGGCGGTGAAGCTAGTAACTAAAGTTTTTATTTGCAACCAAGCATAACAATTAGCCGAGAGACAACTCTTATCTAATGAAGTACCACTGTAAGGGCTCTGTGTTATGTATGCCAGCTTCACAGTGACTTCTGTAAGGTTACTCATGGTTCGTTTCCATAGTATTGACCCTGGATAATCAACGCTATACTACTGCTTATATATGCTTTTTTTACCTTGTATGGATCAAGAAGTTTAACATACCAACTAAACTGCAGCTTCGAAGCGACCGTGAAAAATATCTTCAAGGAGTACTCTAGCAATGGAAGCGAAGTGTGTTGTCACAGAGCTCAAAAATCCAACAGATGCTGTTGAAGTCAAGCTCCATGAAATCTTCATATTGGTGGCTCTGAGGACCAGAGGTAAAAATCCGGGATATTTGAACCTGGGTGGATCTAATGGTAGAAGACTTAGGATTTAATAAGGTTCGGTCTTTTGGGATGTTGTTGGGTCTGAGTGCTAATGAAAATGACTTTGCTCTACAGAATGTCGTTTGTCCTCCCTACTTTAAGGGAAAGAGGACCATCTTCATGCATCGTGATTAAGACGACTAACATGTGAATTCCATTCAAGTAAGACCCTCTCTGTATGACAAAGTCAAGATGGCTGGGTGTATACGCTGGAATGGACTGTGACTGGTCACCAACATCAAGGTCCACCATTGTACATGAGGGGCATCCTTGAGAGTACTATCACTCCAGGTCATTGTAAACCTCGGAGTGATGGTGATTAAGGGGTAACTCCACTTTGCCCAGATCTTCAGAATTCTCGCACTGAACATCACCACTGGCTGCAGTCTATAATCGTGACCAGGACTATAGATTGCTATAGCTGGGTTGCAATCACTTGACCGTGAGGCACATCCGGGCACCTCTGGGTTTCAGGCGATGGTCTAGAGCCCCATCAGGCTACTGTTTATTTACCTGAATCAGTGCAGATTTGGGCGTGTTTTGAAAGGTTTAGAAGCAAATATATAAGTGATTATGAAAAAAATATTTAAAATTGGATGGATTGGATTTATACACTCATTACCAAGACATTACAGCTCGCTAAGACCTCAGTTCATTTGACACTTACGGTGTTTAGAGAAGAAAAGATTCAAGGCCTATCATGTTTTTACATCGGGAGGGTGACAAAGTTGGACTTATTTGTGCATCGCTAAGTAACGAATTTGATTGACATAACGAGTATCGTGCTGTGATTGTGACGCTAATGAAAAAAGGATATGTTTGTTAGCAGTTGAATTCCTGTGAAAAATTATTAGTCTCATCTATAATTCATGTTTGTAGTTGTTTTTATAATATGAAGTTCATATTTGTCTCATTATTTAGCTGTACATGTCCCCGTTGTTCGGCAATGTTTGCTAGAGATATCAAGATTTGATACATGCTGTTGAGCCTGCGAGAGATATATTCATCCACTTTATTAATAATTATTGAGGCTATTTTCTTGATGCTAACAAATAGCACCAAAGACGCTACGACCTAAAGCATTTGGATTTCCTGCACAGAAACAACTAATCTTTTAGCTTCTGTAATGAAAATTGACAATGAAAATACAATGGATTGGACCAACAATCACAATATTTATGACTACGACTTAACATGACGGTAGATTATTTGCACAACCAGGTCTTCGTAGTTATCTTCAGGCTTAGCAACCACAAAAGAACCAATTCTTTCAGGACTCTATGAAAGAACAGAACAACCATAAGAGGGCTGAATATGATGTAACTTCTGTTTTTTTTCTTTGCGGCTTAACTCTCATGATGGTCAAGGAGTGTTTGCGTAGCAATAAAACAAGTGAGAGTGAGTATAGAGTTTGATCAGAAAATGCCGTATTGCTGTTCTGTTCTTGGGTGTTCCAGTCGTTCAAACAGAGAGATAGGAAAGAGCTTTCATTGAGTCCCGAAATAAGTGGTTCATAAAGGTAATAAAGTCAGGGAAAAAACAAAAGTGTGTTGAAGGAAACGGCTCTTAAAAACATCCCTTTCAAAAACAAGCCTTTTGGCTTTTTGTGCCATCAATTTGCCTTTTTAAAGCATTACATGGATTCAATTATTTAAGATGTCAATAAACTTGTCAATCAATCAATAAATCTTGTGGAATACAATCACACCATGCTTGTGTCTGCAGTGATTCTTTTGTAAAATGTTTGGTTGAACATCGATTTGTTTGAAAAACTTTCTGTGATGCAATCGGGTTGTGTTCGTAGTGTTTGATGGCAGAACTAAACATAAGAAAAGGACAAGGGATCGCATTAGTTTTTTGTTCTTTGGTGGTTGCTATGCCTAAATATAACTACGAAGACATGGTTGTTAGTTGACCTGTTTGTGAAAATAAACTAACGTCTTGTTAAGGCTTAGTAATTAATATTGTGATTGTTGGTCCAATCCACCGTATGATTGTTGTCGATTTTCATAACAGAAACAAAACACTTAGATGTTGTTGTGAAGGAAAGCCAAGTGCTTATTCGACACGGATGATCACATTGTAGCGTCTTTGGTGATATTTGTTAGCATCAAGAAAATAGCCTTAATAATATTAATAAAGTGGATAAATACATCTCTCGTAGACTCAACAGCATATAATGAATCTTGATATCGCTAGCAAACGTCGAACAACAGGGGCATATACAGCTAAATAATGACACAAAATATGAACTTCACACCATAAAAACAACTGCAGACATGAATTGTAGATAAGACTGATATTTGTAGCAGGAAATCAACTGAAAACAAACTTATCGGTCCTTTTTCTCATTAGCGTCACAATCACAGCAGCACGGCTTACCTTACAGATGTACGAATAAATCCAAATTTGTCTTTCACGGTTTAATGTCTAATTTGTGGACCACTCAGATTTTAAGACATGATGGGCCTCTGATCACCTGATACCGTAAGTGTCAAGTTAAGTGAGGTACCAATAACCTCTTAGTGATGATACATGGTTTAAACTTTTTTTTAAATATTTTTCTCAAGAGTGTAAAAATCCACTCCATCCTGTTTTAAATATTTTTTCATAATCGCTTTCATTTTTGCCTCTAAACCTTGCAAAATAAGCCCAAATCTGATTATAAACAGTAGCCTATTGGGGCTTAGACCATCGCCTGAACTGTTGCTGTATTCCATTAGCTAGCTAGACAACACAAACACTATCCAATTTTAAGACAAAAAGAGTCATGATTTTAAATATCTCAGCATGCAGACTGTTTTATTCTTTTTTTGGACAGGCAAGCGATCCCACCCTGCTCCCCCATCCCTGTAGCCTTTCTTTGGCTATCTTCCCCCATGATTATAAATAGATTCTAATTAGCACCTTCCATCGTGGCCAAAATAATTGTTCATCAAGTTTGGAAGAACACCGAAAATCTGTAATACAGTACAAGAAAGGCTCGTGGGAGAAGAAAACCGACAAATTCTCTCCCATTGGTGCATATAGCTCAGGAGATAGTCTCGCTATCTAGTGTCACACGATTTCATGTTCTTTTAAGACACATTTAGTTTAATACAATGATATTTCCCATTGAGTTGCTGATGTGACAAAGTTCATTGTCACATATGGGATTTCAATGCATTATTCAAAAGGGAGTGAAGGGAAAGGCACAGTAAGAAAAAACATGTGCAATAAAAGGGAATCCCTAAGGTCAAATCCCCCTGATGTCGTACAATTGAACTGATACTTTCTGTAAAAAAATAGTCATAACAAGGGTCCTAAATCCTGTGAGCTACAACGGCAACCTGTTAAGGTTCCATGTTTTTTCGTAAGAAAAGTGTACCCCAAGTAAACGTTAAAAAACATAAAAGAGACAACAGAACGGCAACAGTCTACATCAGACCTGAAAGTATTTTGCTTATTCTATGACTTTTGAAAAGTTTTTTTTTTACTATAGGCCACTTACGGGGCTTTTAGTCCACTGGCTAGCAGTGCTTAAATTAAAGGGGCTGTTTGCAACTTGCTCAAAGTTTTTTAAACCGAAAAATACAACAAGAACACCATTACCATTAATTGGTTTACCATGCGTACTGCAAGGAAGATCATCAAAATGACCACAATTTATAGATGATGAAAACATCTATAAGCTTTTCTATAAACTCTGCTTCTTCCTACTCCTTTTCGGGCGTGCTGTAATGAAACAACTGGAAATATGTGATGCATTACATTAAACTGAAACTGAACATTGAACAAGCTGAAGAATTTTGGTATATAGGACGAACGCTATAGTAAGGTCCTGGGTTCAATTTCCTTCCTTGGGGTCTTTCTTTATTGAGCTTGCATGTTTGCATCAGTCCATCTGAAATGAGCTCGGGGCCAGCGAAGCGGCGGAGTTTCTGGGTGTTGTTGACAAACGGCTTTTGCTTTGCAAAGTACAGTTTTAACTTGCAGTTACAGATGTAGCGACCAACTGTAGTTACTTACAGTGGGTTTCTGAAGTGTTCCTGAGCCTATGTGGTGAAATCCTTTACACACTGATGTCGCTTTTTAATGCAGTACCACCTGAGGGATCGAAGGTTACAGGCATCCAATGTTACGTGCAGTGATTTCCCCAGATTCCCTGAACCCTTTGAGGATATTATGGACCGTAGATGGGGAAATCCTTAAATTCCTTGCAATAGCTAGTTGAGAAATGTTGTTCTTAAACTGTTGGACAATTTGCTCAAGCATTTGTTCACAAAGTTGTGGCCCTCGCCCCATCCTTGTTTTTGAATGACTGAGCATTTCATGGAAGCTGCTTTTATACCCAATTATGGCACCCACCTGTTCCTAATTAGCCTGTTCACCAGTGGGATGTTCCAAATAAGTGTTTGATGAGCATTCCTAAACTTTCTTAGTATTTTGTGTCACTTGTGCCAGGTTTTTTTAAACATGTTGCAGGCATCAAATTCCAAATGAGCTAATATTTGCAAGAAAACAACAAAGTTTTCCAGTTTGAACGTTAAGTATCTTGTCTGTGCAGTCCATTCAATTGAATATAAATTGAAAAGGATTCGCAAATCAATGTATTCTGTTTTTATTTACGATTTATATAACGTGCCAACTTCACTTGTTTTGGGGTTTGTACAATAGAAACAAACCCTAATACTTAAAGTATTCCATACTACAATATGATGAAGTTCACTTATGGACCAGTTAAAGAAGCACATCCAGTTAACAATGAATAAGTATATTGTGTTTCGCTGTAGAGTACAATCATAGCTTTTTAACAAAATGGCTTTATTTTTTAAGTTCAAGTGTCAATTCTCCTGTATTTATTTGACTTCAAGGTTGTCATGACCGACGCCCACATATTTCTGAAAATGTTAGGATTCATTCACTTGTACATGAATTTTCATCATTCGGAAATGTCCTTGCCCTTTGGTGTGCTTTTCACTAAAACATTCCACATTTAAAAACGGTAACATAAAGTCATTCTCCGTTGAGCTTAAACTCCCAGTCACCAGAGGGAATTAACGACGGCAAAGAATTGGAAATATTCAATCATTATCTCTCCCCAAAATTAAAGATTAAAATAGTTTCACTATCCTGAAGGCTTTGGGGATTTTGTTGACTCTCTCAGGTCTTCACTGAGCTTAATGTTTTTGAACACATTGTGATAAAGCACGGGAAATAATTAGCTCGACTCCAGGGAATTATCACGCACCTGATTCATACAATACCTATTCTCATGCACACAAAGAGCGGCTGCCAGTATCTGGTTTCATGTTTCTCTATGAATATTATCCATCTGCTCACCTGGCAGCTGTCTGTCGTGTGAGTCTGTAACACTGAGTGGTTTTCAACCGAACACACTGTTATTGCTCTTTTACTCCAACTTTGTACAGCTACAGATGAATCCTATAGCATTGCAAAGGCTTTGGTAAATCAACAAATATTTCTGAAAGCAAAGCGAAGCTAAGTTTCATAATTTATAAACACTTTAATAAATGGCTAGTTGCGTGGAGCTTGCATAAGGGCCAGTTTAGTCTGTCAGTCCCACAATGGCTCTGGGAAAAAAACATTCTCAATGCTAACAGCCAATGGGCATTAATTAAGTGTATCAATGTAAGATAGACCTCCCTAAGCCTGTATCTAATCAGCATGTAATTAATTAAATATTTTTTTCCACTGAACCAGCATGATGGTACTGCAACTCAGCATGAGCCTCTTCAAATGTGAGCAGGACACAAGGCAAAGGAAGAACAATGATCCATCCATTTTCTACCGCTTGTCCCTTTTGGGGAAGCGGGGGGTGCTGAAGCCTATCTCAACTGCATTCGGATGGAAGGTGGGGTACACCCTAGACAAGTCGCCAACTCATCATAGGGCAAACACAGATAAACAGAAAACATTCACACACGAGGGCCAGTTTAGTGTTGCCAATCAACCTATCCCTAGGTGCATGGCCTTGATGAAAATATGTATGGGCGGTTTAGTCTCATTGAAGTGTTGTATAAAACAGAACCATGCTGCCCTCTGCAGCTGCCTGCTATATTGCTCCTCAGTCTAGTCTCCAACACCAAGGCATAATTGGGCAGTTTTGGAAGCCTTCACAGATATAAAGCAGTTACAGCACCACATGATCATTTTGGACTGTAGCCTATAAAAGAAGCAGATGCGGTACTGCTTGGTGTTCTTCCAGATAATTAGGTCAATGGTGGTTTGTGGTGCAACTGCACACTGTCATTTAGAAAGTGACACCTGTGGGTGTCGTCTCTCACATTTGCCATTGCAAAACTGGCTGACACAAATATCCAAACAACAGGTTCCTATTGTAAAAATTTCTGATGCAGAAACAAGCACTAAGACTGATCAAACCTGGATTCACATGTTACATAAATGCACATGCAGTGGCATTTCAGTAAGCTAAATCAGCCGTTGTTTGATTATTATAGGAAGCAGGGAGGTTTTGGCTTTATGGGTCTCCAATGCCTGACTCCATAAAGCCACACGGTTACGTCATCAGCTGTTTGGGATTTTGAACATCAAAATAAGGGACCACAACTGGCTCGACATTGCCATCTTGTGGCGAGATGGAGCAGCTGCGTTTCCTGTGTAAGCGTCAGGTTGAATGTACGGTTACAGAATTCAATTATAATAAACATAAACCCATCAAGTTCCAGATTTCAACTATAATAAACATAAACACATCAGCAAAAGGAAAAAAAACAAAGTGTTATACTGTTAATGCTGCAAAAAAATGCCTTTTAAAACAATGCAACTGTCCCTTTTCTGCAGGCATTTAATGTTATCATAATAACGCTAACACAACCATAAGAGTATATTTGAACACTATTCAAGTGATAGATTTCTAGTTTTTATTATTTAAAGGCCTACTGAATTTAGATTTCCTTATTTAAACGGGGATATCAGGTCCATTCTATGTGTCATACTTAATAATTTCGCGATATTGCCATATTTTTGCTGAAAGGATTTAGTAGATAACATCGACTATAAAGTTCGCAACTTTTGGTCGCTAATAAAAAAAGCATTGCCTTTACCGGAAGGAGCAGACGATGACGTCACTGGTGTGAGGGCTCCTCACATCCTCACATTGTTTATAATGTGAGCCTCCAGCATCAAGAGCTATTCGGACCGAGAAAGCGACAATTTCCCCATTAATTTGAGCGAGGATGAAAGATTTGTGGATGAGCATATTGATAGTGAAGGACTACAAAAAAAATAAAAAATAAAAATAAAGTTAAAAGAAAAAAGGCGATCGCATTAGGAGCGATTCAGATATTTTTAGACATATTTACTAGGATATTTCCGGAAAATCCCTTATCTTTCTATTGTGTTGCTAGTGTTTTAGTATCTGATAGTTGGAGGGGTGTGTTGACGCCAGTCTCTGAGGGAAGTCACGGCAGCTGCATGGACGGCGCAAGCTCCACTGATCTCCGGTAAGAGGCGACTTTTTACCACAATTTTCTCACCGAAACCTGTTGGTTGACAAGTGGTCGGGAACCATGTTCGCTTGACCGCTCTGATCCATAGTAAAGCTTCACCTCCGGGAATTTTAAACAAGGAAACACCATGTGTTTGTGTGGCTTAAGGCTAAAGCTTTCCACCTCCATCTTTTTACTTTGACTTATCCATTATTAATTGAACAAATTGCAAAAGATTAAGCAACACAGATGTCCAAAATACTGTGTAATTGCGCGATGAAAAGAGACCACTTTTAGCCGCAAGTGGTGCTGGCTAATATGTCCCCTCCAACCAATAACGTCACAAACACGCATCATCATATGCGTCATCATTCCGCGACATTTTCAACAGGAAACTCTGCGGGAAATTTTAAATTGTAATTTAGGAAACTAAACCGGCTGTATTGGCATGTGTTGCAATGTTTATATTTCCTCATTGATATATAAACTATCAGACTGCGTGGTCGGTAGTAGTGGGTTTCAGTAGGCCTTTAAGAAATATAAATATAGAATGCACAACAGCTTGATGTTTTAGTCGTCTGTCCTGCAGGGGGAGCTCGCGGTCTAAGAAAGATGATGCCTGCTGATTTCGCCTGCTGTTTACAGAAATGAACCAATACCGTTCCTCTAATTTACTCTTTACACTCGAACAAAACGAGTTGGAACAGCACAATATTGTAAGATAATTATGCGCATCAATTCATTTCGCATTTTACGTGTAGAGTATCCTCTAGAAGCCGAACCCCCCTGGCCGTTTTGAAATTTAACCCCTTCGCGTCCAGCCCCGTGCGCCTGTATTTGTTGGTTACTTCTGCAAAAACACGCGATACAAAAAACGAAGCATGTGTTGCTTTGGAATGAGGGAAAATAGGTTGTCTTAGCTCCAAGCGAATATGCTTTGGGTTAATATGTGTGAGGAGTCCGCACCTTAAAGGGGAGCCATCTGGATGAATCGGAACCCCCAGGTGTCGAGAAAGTCACACATCCTGGTGCAGTTATTTGTACAGAAAAGTGTTTTAAACGATGCTTTGTGTCCGTGGTGGGACATTTAAAACACTTGTTTGGACCATTACAAACAAATTAAACGCTCCCTTCCGGACGAAAGGGCTTTGCGGTGCCATGTTTTCCGTCCAACCCACCATTATTTTATTTACTAAATGCCAATATCGCTCCGCCGGGTCAGAGAGTATTTTGAGGAAATTGTCATCCCGTAAATGGCGCGTTATTCGCCTTTATTTTTCATCGACTGGATTATCACCACCACTACTTGTGTAATTAGGGGTTTTAAAACCAATTCATCAACATGTATAGGTCGCAGTTGTGACAAGAAGAGGTGGATCTAGTTTTTGAGTAGTCAAGATGAGGGTCGTGCTTCGGTGCCACTTATCATTAGCTATGGCCACAGTTACGGACTGGACCCGGGCGCAAGCATCAACTTAATTTTTATTTTTTTTTACGATATTTTCGCCGTTTACTCTGCGTGGAGGTTATGTTTGCTTGTTCATGCGTGGCGAGGCGACTGTTACTGCGTGGCGGGGTGGCAGCGAGAGTCTCCTGGCTGGGTCCTCCAGCTTGTCGCAGCTGAAGAAAATAGAACCAGTTGCCAACCAAGCCTTCGGCGGCGGCGGCGGCGACACCCCCCTCTCCCTCGCTCTCTTACCGCAAGCCCTCGCCTGGTGCATCGCTGTGACCAACCTGCTGGGATTTGTTCTTTCTCGGAGGTAAATGGTGAAACATTGCCTGGGTGGCTAACAACAACTAGCTGCGTTACCCCAACTCATGCGACGACAGCTGTCATTGGAGAAAGGAAAGTGATCCCCCCCCTTCTTCCTCCTCCTCGGTCCTCCCGAATGCAAGGGAAGCGGGGTGTTTCTGTCGGATTTACAGCAGGCTTCACTCCCTCCGTCAAATGGGCAAAGTTGGGAATAAGCTCACAGCGTTGGAGCACCAGGATGCGTTTTTGAGAGCTGCGCTTTCACCGGAGAGAGGCTAGCTAGCTTGATTAGCTCGCTAGCTAGCTAGCTAGCTGGTTGATTAAAAACCCCTTGACGTTTCATCTCCTCCAGTGTTCCGGACATGAAGAGGATCATTCATTACTCTTAGGGCTGGAAGGTAAGCCGAATAAGAGATGTTTTATTGTGCATGTAATATTTGTTTTGCATCTCCTGGCTGATGTTGGAGGGTGGAGGGAGGTGGGGGGTGTCGCCGCCTCCATGACTCGGACTATTACACGAAACCTTATGTTGTTCATACTCTATCATGCTTGCTGTGCATTCATTTTGCCAAATATCACATCATCAACCCAGTTACTCACATGCGAGGCTCGTTTTTGCGTGAAATGATCGCTCGAGCCACGCAATTATGTAAGCACTCCTTCCACTTGTGTAGCATTGTAGTTCACCAACACAGTTGCGCTCCTTTCAATAGACGGAGCCTTGTGTGTGTGTGTGTGTGTGTGTGTGTGTGTGTGTGTGTGTGTGTTGGGCACAGATCCTCATTTTTATCTGGGAAGTTGTCTGCTTAATTATGCCATCATGATCATGTCATTTATTATGTAAACACAGGTCCATGACTTACGAGCGGCAACGGTGAGTTGCAGAAGTGCACAGTAAGCAGGTTAAGACTTTTAAATTTCCCCACATTGGGCTAATGTCTCTCCAAAAAACAACATTAAGTTGTATAAGTCCCACAAGTCTGTTTTTTTTTACCTTATCGCAAATGAAGGCCATTTCTTTGTTACTGTTTAGAGTTGAACACAACAGGCTAGCAGCTACCATTGGTTAGCATTGTGTGTGTGTGTGTGTGTGTGTGTTGGGCACAGATGCTCATTTTTATCTGGGAAGTTGTCTGCATAATTATGCCATCCTGATCATGTCATTTATTATGTAAACACAGGTCCATGACTTACGAGCGGCAACGGTGAGTTGCAGAAGTGCACAGTAAGCAGGTTAAGACTTTTAAATTTCCCCACATTGGGCTAATGTCTCTCCAATAAACAACATCAAGTTGTATAAGTCACACAAGTCTGTCATTTTTACCGTATCGCAAATGAAGGCCATTTCTTTATTACTGTTTAGAGTTGAACACAACAGGTTAGCAGTGTGTGTGTCTGTGTGTGTGTGTGTGTGTGTGTGTGTGTGTGTGTGTGTGTGTGTGTGTGTGTGTGTGTGTGTGTGTGTGTGTGTTGGGCACAGATGCTCATTTTTATCTGGGAAGTTGTCTGCTTAATTATGCCGTCTTGATCATGTCATTTATTATGTAAATACAGGTCCATGACTTACGAGCGGCAACGGTGAGTTGCAGGAGTGCACAGTCAGCAGGTTAAGACTTTTAAATTTCCCCACATTGGGCTAATGTCTCTCCAAAAACAACATCAAGTAGTATAAGTCACACTAGTCTGCCTTTTTCACGTTATTGCAAATGAAGGCCATTTCTTTGTTACTTTTTAGAGTTGAACACAACAGACTAGCAGCTACCATTGGTTAGCAATGTGTGTGTGTGTGTGTGTGTGTGTGTGTGTGTGTGTGTGTGTGTGTGTGTGTGTGTGTGTGTGTGTGTGTGTGTGTGTGTGTGTGTGTGTGTGTGTGTGTGTGTGTGTGTGTGTGTGTGTGTGTGTGAGTGAGTGAGAAAGAGCAAGTGCTTTGTGCCCCAGCTTGAGTTAACAAAAGCTAACGTTACCATGTGTCCACTGGAGCCCATCCATCGTTGGTGGTGGTGTTGCATGCCATTTTTCCCTTCCAAAGAACTTGTCTTCAGTCCTTTCTATATTTCGATAGATAGATAGTACTTTATAGCCAGTGTGCGTAATACAGATGTTTAAGGACCTGTGCTGCAATTGTAAAAGTAGTAACATTGTGTGGAAATCAGTCCCTCCAAGATTTTGCATGCTTTTTTTGTGTTTGCTGCAGCCTAAAACTTCAAGGGATGAGCATTCTGGCCCAAAAATCCATATTTATATTAGGGCTGGGCAATATATCGATATACACGATATATCGCGGGTTTGTCTCTGTGCGATATAGAAAATGACTTTATCGTGATCTTCTAGTATACACAGTTGCTTTCAGCTGCGGGCATTACACTACAGACTCTTCTCGGTCTTTCCTGTGTCTCCTTTTCACAGACAAGCAGGCGCATCATCTTACACACGTTACATACAGTCACCTCATACGTCACACAGTCACCTCATACGTCACATACGTTTACCCTCTCTTGGAGCAGAGAGGTAGCAGACTGCGTAACGATAGAAGGTGCGAATGAAAGAGGAATTAATTCCCAAGAAAAACAGCAGGGGATCCATCGTCTGGTGGTGGTTTGGCTTCCAGTGGTAATATGTCAAACAGACAACCGTAGTTAGTGAAGTGTGGGCCAAAAGCGTTGCTATAAAAAGTAGCATTACTGCTAATATGTAGCATCATTTGAAAAGTCTCCTGCTAGAGAATGAAAATAATTTTATAACGTCCGTAGTAAACTACCACATAGCGAAGGACAAATACTGTTTGATTTCCTATTATGCAGCTCATTGATATTTGACACTTAAAATGTCTCCGACAATCTTGCACTTTCTGTTTTGGAAATGACATGAACGTTTGTGCCACTGCTTAATAACTGTTAAATAAATACAGTTTTGGTCAATTGACTTTATTGTGATTTCCTTCTCTGCATGGATGTTTTAAAAGTAGCATATATTATTGCAGGATGAACAAGAATGTTTTGATGTAGACACATAGAATCATCGTACTGTGTGATTATATGCATCAAGTGTTCATTCAAGGCTAAGGCATAATATCGAGATATACTGTATATGGTATATCACGACATGGCCTAAAAATATCAAGATATTTAAGAAAGGCCATATCGCCCAGCCCTAATTTATATGTTTTGTTTTGCACAATATGCATCTCCTGGCTGATGTTGGAGGGTGGAGGGAGGTGGGGGGTGTCGCCGCCTCCATGACTCGGACTATTACACAAAATCTTATGTTGCTCATACGCTATTATGCTTGCTGTGCATTAATGTTGCCAAATATCACACCGTCGACACAGTAACTCACACGCAAGGCTCGTTTTTGCGTGAAATGATCGCTCGAGCCACGCAATTATGTAAGCGCCCCTTTCACTTTTGTAGCATTGTAGTTCACCAACACAGTTGCGCTCCTTTCAATAGACGGAGCCTTTGTGTGTGTGTGTGTGTGTGTGTGTGTGTGTGTTGGGCACAGATGCTCATTTTTATCTGGGAAGTTGTCTGCTTAATTATGCCATCATGTCATTTATATTACGTAAACACCGGTCCATGACTTTCCACAGTAAGCAGGTTAAGACTTTTAAATCTCCTCACATTGGGCTAATGTGTCTCCAAAAAACAACCTCAAGTTGTATAAGTCACACAAGTCTGTCTTTTTTACGTTATCACAAATGAAGACCATTTCTTTGTTACCTTTTTAGAGTTGAACACAACAGGCTAGCAGCTACCATTGGTTAGCAATGTATGTGTATTGTGTTAGAGCAAGTGCTTTGTGCCCCAGATTGAGTTAACAAAAGCTAACGTTACCATGTGTTCACTGGAGCCCATCCATCGTTGGTGGTGGTGATCACCTCAAATGTTCTTAACCGGCAATCATCACCGTGGTTCTTTTGAGAACCACAGTCTGCACAATCACTCCATAGACAACTTTCACGCATGCCATTTTTCCCTTCCAGCGAACTTGTCTTCAGTCCTTTCTATATTTTGATAGTCAGTATGCATAATACAGATGTTTCGGGACTCACGCTGCAATTGTAAAAGTATAACATTGTGTGGAATTCAGTCAATCCAAGATTTTGCATGCTTTTTTTGTGTTTGTTGCAGCCTAAAACTTCGCGGGATGAGCAATATGGCCCGAAAATCTATATATGTTTGTGTTTGTTGTGCACATTATGCATCTCCTGGCTGATGTTGGAGGGTGGAGGGAGGTGGGGGTGTCGCCGCCTCCATGACTCTGACTATTACACAAAAGCTTATGTTGTTCATACTCTATCATGCTTGCTGTGCATTAATGTTGCCAAATATCACACCGTCGACACAGTAACTCACACGCAAGGCTTGTTTTTGCGTGAAATGATCGCTCGAGCCACGCATTTATCTAAGCACCCCTTCCACTTGTGTAGCATTGTAGTTCACCAACACATCTGCGCTCCTTTCAATAGACGGAGCGTGTGTGTGTGTGTGTGTGTGTGTGTGTGTGTGTGTGTGTGTGTGTGTGTGTTGGGCACAGATGCTCATTTTTATCTGGGAAGTTGTCTGCTTAATTATGCCATCATGATCATGTCATTTATATTATGTAAACACAGGTCTGTGACTTATGAGCGGCAACGATGAGTTGCAGAAGTGCACAGTAAGCAGGTTAAGACTTAAATCTCCCCACGTTGGGCTAATGTCTCTCCAAAAAACAACATCAAGTTGTATAAGTCACACAAGTCTGTCTTTTTTACGTTATCGCAAATGAAGGCCATTTCTTTGTTACTTTTTAGAGTTGAACACAACAGGCTAGCAGCTACCATTGGTTAGCAGTGTGTGTGTATTGTGTTAGAGCAAGTGCTTTGTGCCCCATCTTGAGTTAACAAAAGCTAACGTTACCATGTGTCCACTGGAGCCCATCCATCGTTGGTGGTGGTGATCACCTCAAATGCTCTCAACCGGCAATCATCATTGTGGTTCTTTTGAGAACCACAGTCTGCACAATCACTCCATAGACAACTTTCACGCATGCCATTTTTCCCTTCCAGCAAACTTGTCTTCAGTCCTTTCTATATTTTGATAGTCAGTATGCATAATACAGATGTTTCAGGACTCACGCTGCAATTGTAAAAGTAGTAACATTGTGTGAAAATCAGTCCCTCCAAGATTTTGCATGCTTTTTTTGTGTTTGTTGCAGCCAAAACTTCACGGGATGAGCAATCTGGCCCCAAAATTTATATCTACTGTATATGTTTGTTTTCTTGTTCACAATATGCATCTCCTGGCTCATGTTAAAGAGTGGGGGGTGTCGCCGCCTCCATGACTCGGACTATTACACAAAACCTTATGTTGCTCATACTCTATCATGCTTGCTGTGCATCAATGTTGCCAAATATCACATCATCAACACAGTTACTCACACGCTAGGCTAGTTTTTGCGTGAAATAATCGCTCGAGCCACGCAATTATGTAAGCACTCCTTCCACTTGTGGAGCATTGTAGTTCACCAACACTGTTGCGCTCCTTTCTATAGACGGAGTCTTTGTGTGTGTGTGTGTGTGTGTGTGTGTGTGTGTGTGTGTGTGTGTGTGTGTTGTGCACAGACGCTCATCTTTATCTGGGAAGTTGTCTGCTTAATTTTGCGATGATCATCCCCATCATGATCATGTCATTTATTATGTAAACACAGGTCCATGACTTACGAGCGGCAACGATGAGTTGCAGAAGTGCACAGTAAGAAGGTTTAAACTTTTAAAACTCCCCACATTGGGCTAATGTCTCTCCAAAAATAGCATCAAGTATTATCACACATCAATCCATCCATTTTCTACCGCTTGTCCCTTAATTCTGTCTTTTTTACATGTCATGCCAAATTAAGACCATCTCTTTGTTACTTTTGAGTAGTAGAGTTGAAGAGAACAGGTTAGCAGCTACCATTGGTTAGCAATGTGTGTGTGTGTTTGCGTGTGCGTGTGCGTGTGCGTGAGCGTGAGCGAGCAGTGCTTTGTGTCCCAGCTTGAGTTAACAAAAGCTAACGTTACCATATGTCCACTGGAGCCCATCCATCGTTTGTGGTGGTGATCACCTCAAATGCTCTCAACCGGCAACCGTCCGTGCAAACACTCCATAGATAACTTTCATGTATACCATCGTTCTCTTCCAGAGAACTTGTCTTCAGTCCTTCCTATACTTTCACACGGATGTAATAGCCAGTGTGCATAATACATGTGTTTCAGGACCAACGTTGCAGTTGTATAAGTAGTAACATTGTGTGGAAATCGGTCCCGCTAAGATTTTTTTGTGTTTGTGTAAGCCTAAAACTTCAATCTGCAGTAGGGATGAGCAATCTGAACTAAAATCTATATCACAATATATATTGCATCTTCCTGCGATAACACTATTATTGAATTTACAAATGATAATACAGCCATATTTAAATGGGTTCTAATTGGACTGATGACTTTAGGCCTGGGTAGACAACACATTTTGCTAAAACACAGGTGTCAAACTCAAGGCCCAGGTGGCAGATCTGGCCTCTGACATCATATGTATATGTGTGTGTGTGTGTGTGTGTGTGTGTATATGTATATATATATATATATATATATATATATATATATATATATATATATATATATATATTAGGGGTGTAACGGTACACAAAAATTTCGGTTTAGTACGTACCTCGGTTTAGAGGTCACGGTTCGGTTCATTTTCAGTACAGTAAGAAAACAACAACATATACATTTTTTGGTCATTTATTTACCAAATTTGTAAACAATGGCTTTATCCTTTTAAAATTGGGAACACTATAATAATTCTACCCACGATAATCCACATTAAACTGCCTAAAGTTGTTGCTTTGATTAAATAAAATTAAAAAACCTTTCTTCTACATATAAAAATTGCAAAATTAAACAGTTTCAAGTCAACTCATCAT